>NW_006967230.1:0-2225 GCF_000164805.1 Carlito syrichta
CAGTGCCAGCATATACTGCACTGTGCATCTGAGACCACAGAGAGATGCTCTCCCTGTGCCCCCCAGAGCCTGCCCATCACCCCCTGCCACTGACAATCCCCACCCCACCTCCCCTGCTGAGACATCACCAGGTCAGAGTGCCTCACAGGGTTCTGAGACCAGGAGAGGCCCATACGCAGAGGCTCAGAGCTCCAATCCCACCAGGGTCACACTTTGGAAACAGCAGCCACTCAGCAAGGAGGAGCAGATCTGGAACACAGTGGGGTGGATGGCCACAGTGGAGGTGTGAGAGGGACACCCCAGAAGCGTCTCCAGCTTGGTTCCTAGCAGGCAGGCACAGGGCCCCAAGGGACACACTCGAAAGCAGTTACCTCCTAGCCCCTCCAGGCAGGGTTCCAGGAACCATCTCGTATCTCTGGCTACACACAGGAGTCATCCCCACAGAGGACTTCATGTGGGAACAATGTCTGCTTTGTGGTCAAGAGCTCACACTTGTGGGATTTCTGGACTCAGCCTCCAGGAGTTTTGTTTCTCTTGAACAAAATGAAGAGAAGCGGTCTTCAGATGGTTCCAGAAACCCCTAGGAAGGCATTCCTCTTGAAGGGAATCATGGTTCCAGGCCTGGAGGGGACATGTCACCCATCAGTCACCCCAACAGGTGCCCAACATCTCTGCACAAAGAACCAGTGACTTTGGGGGGATAGGAGTGTCCCCAATATCATGGTGAAGACCACTCTGCAAGGAAGGGGTCACACAGGCAGAGAGGCAAGACTCAGACTTCCCAGACAAGAGGCACGGTGCTGGGTCTGCTTCCCTGTGTGGCCCTCACCATCTGGCCATTATAGGGATGCTCCCTGATCCCCAATGCCCTCGTCCCTCCCCTTCACCAACACCAGATGGCTAAGAGGCCAGAGGGACTCTCCTCTCTTCACTGGGCAGCCAACGAGAGCCCAAGTATGCACAGGGCAAGCAGAGGGCGGAGAAAGGTCACAGTGATGGACACTGGATGCAAGCTCACTGCACACTCAGCACCAGGCTTGAAGCCAGCCTACGATGGCCAGTTTCAAGAGGTGTGCCACCCCTGGGCAGATGAACACAGGGGGTGGAACATGGCTCTGTGCATCCAGGATGACCATGGCCCAGGGCTGTTTCCACACAGCACTGCCCGCCAGTCAAGTTCTCAGGGTGGATACAACCCATGGGTGCAAATCAGGCCCAGGTACTAGGCAGTCCCAGGTCCTCCTCCCAATGTGTGGCAGGGCCCTAGGCCATGTGTCCTCTGATGCCTGCTCTGCCTCCCACAGGCTCTGGGGTCTGACCTTCCATGTCCCTAGCTGTGAACTGGGATAAATCACAAGCCCACCTCGAGCTGGGAGGGAGTTGGCGGAGCCTTCAGGGGGCTGGCATCCTGGCTGTCCCTGTACCTAAGGGGTCATACATGGCATTGCCCTCTGTGCAGGTGTGTCACATTTCAAAAATTGTTCACAAAAGCTTCCTGTCTCAGGGCTGCCATAAGAACAGGGATAATGCACAGAGACCATGACACCGTGCCTGGCACATGAGAACATAACAGAAGTCATGAGCACACCTCTCTCTCAGTACAGTTACAGAACATGGGTTTGTGCACATGTGAAATGGGTTCACAGGGGCGTGTGATGCCAGGGTCTGTGCCTGACAGGAGCCATTTCCCTTTCTGATCTGGACCATGAGATCTGGGGTCTGAAATCCAAGAGAGAAGTTTCCCCATCCCTGCCATCCCTCTAGTATCAATAAGCCAGAACAAGAAATAAAAGTGGTTGAGGCCAGGCATGGAGGCTCACACTGGCTCACACTGGTAATCCCACCACTTAGGAAGGCTGAGGCAAGAAGGTTGCCTGAGACCAAGAGTTTTGAGAGCAGTCTGGGCAATATAGCAAGACCTCATCTCTACAAAAAAAAAAAATCAATAAATTATCCAGGTGTTGTGGCATGCAGCTGTAGTCCAGGCTGCTCAGGAGGCTGAGATGGGAGGATTGTCTGAGACCCCGATGTTGAGGCTGTAGTGAACCATGATTGGGCCATTGCACTCTAGCCTTGGTGACAGAGAGGCTCTGACTCACACACCAAAAAAACAATAAATAATAAACAAATAAAGAGGGCTGAATGGGTAAAACCCTGCAGTGTGGGGATAGGTCAAACCAGCAGAGGTCACAGGGTCTCTGCCACTGGAAGGCTGATGTGGGGAC
>NW_006967231.1:0-1439 GCF_000164805.1 Carlito syrichta
AGCTGGAAAGGCAAGAAATAAATTCTCCCATAGAGTTTACACAAGGAAAATAGCCCTACTGACACTTTGCTCTTAAGAATTCTGACCTCCAGATAGATCTATAAGATAACATATTTGGGTAGTTTTGAGGGTTTTTTTTTTTTTTTTTTAAGTCAGGGTCCACTCTCTTGCCCAGGTTGGAGTGCAGTGGCACAATCAGGGCTCAGCATAGCCTCAATCTCCTGGGCTTAAATGATCCTTCCATCTTAGCCTCCTGAGTGGCTGGGACTACAGGCACACACCACCATGCCCAGCTAGTTTTATTTTTATTTTTGTAGAGGTGAGGTCTCACTATGTTGCTCAGGCTTGTCTCAAACTCTTGGGCTCAAGCAGTCCTGTGTATCAGACTCCCAAAGTGCTGGGATTACAAGCATGAGCCATTACACCTGGCCCCCATCTGGGTAGTCTTAAATCACTACATTTGAGGTAATTTGTTACAGCAGAATTAGAAAATTAAGACAGGAGCCGGGCTCGGTGGCTCAGCCTGTAATCCCGCGCCTTTGGGAGGCTGAGGTGAGTGGATTGCCTGAGCCCGCGGGTTCGAGACCCGCCTGGGCAGCGAGACTTCATCTCTCCAATAAATCAAAAAATCAGCCGGGCGTGGTAGCGCATGCCTGTAATTCCGGCTACTTGGAAGGCTGAGGTGGAAGGATCGCCGGAGCTCAGCAGGTTGAGGCTGTGGTGGCCGGGAGTAGCCACTACACTCCAGTCTGGGCGACAGAGTGAGACTCCAACTCCAAAAAAAAAAAAAAAAAAAAAAGAAAATTAAGACAGTAGTTTAAAGAATGAATGTCTGTGTTGTAAGGATAATCCTTAGAAAGACTTCACATTTATCCTTCAGGCCTTGCTTATTAGCAAATTTTACTTATACACACAGGAAGAAGTCAGACTATGAGACTGTTGGGGCAACATGGTGCTCATCTCCTTTTTCTGGGCTGAAAATGAGAATCCTGACTGTGGTAGTGAATTTGCAGTACAGTTAATTGGACATCTATATAAAACAATACATAAAATGTTTTGTCAGTTTGAAACATTCAAATGACGAGGATTTATTGAGAGATTGTACACATTAAGGAATCAGAACCACAGTTTACTTAAAAATTAACTTTGAGAACTAATAATATATAGGTTTTGTTAAAGTTACTGCCCAGTCTTTTATTAGAAGGTTTAGTCTAATCATGCTTCTGGTTTTTATGATGATTATTCTCTCTCTGCTCTCAGCCTAAAACTATAGTACATACCCCCAATCCACTTGCCAACTTGGCATTTCCTCTAAGTCAACTTAAAGACATCTTAAATCCAACATATCCAAAAAAATCTACCAGCTGTGCCCCATCCTGCCTCCATCCTCAATCCTAGCATCCTTTAACTCCTGATTTATGGAATTATCAACTACAGAA
>NW_006967232.1:0-4450 GCF_000164805.1 Carlito syrichta
ACTCTGAATTTTTATTTTCTTAAATTTTTTAGTATTTGCTATAAATGCTTATTTTTATGGCTGGGAGAGACTTAGGCACATGAAGGATTTATACTGTTGTATGTTTGTGTGTATTTAAGCAAGATAAAAATAATTTAAATCAACACTGCTGGTCCATAATACATCTTTCCTTTATGTAGGTCTTTCCTATTCTCCAGTTGGGAGTTATTCTGAAACAAAAACAAAGGTAGCATAAGAGCTTATCATAACCTTTTTTGAAATGCTAATAATTTGTTTCCCATTTTAAAATGTAGAGCAATTCATTTTCACAGCTAGTTGGCAAAATCTTGGGGCAATGGTCTGCTGAAATGATTTCAAGAAAAATACAAAAATTATTCCCTGATCATTTGAAGCTTTTTGGAAATACTAGAATAAGTCTGTTCTAAATATGTAAAAACATTTCCTCAATGATGGACATAGGAATGCAAATGGAAACAGTCTTGAAAATTACTAGAAATTAAATAGATAAATCATTACAGCAAACTTAACTTCCTTCTTAAGGAGAATAAAATAGTAATAAAAGAATTCAGAGTCTTTACTTAACAAAGTTTGTTCTTTTATTTATGCTCTCTCTTGTTTCATGTAATTCAGGCAATTTACCCTATTTAGGCTAGCGGTTCATTCATTGCAATGAGGTAGTTTAAAGAACAGTGGTTAGAAGTCACCCAAACTGCTTAGTTTTCTCCCTTAGCACATCTGGGAATCTTGTTTTTCTTTTCATGATAATTTGATTACACTTTGCCAACTTCTGAAAGTCTGGTACTGGATATGGGAAGGAGTAAAGTAGACTTCTAGTGAAGTTATTCATGTGAAGCTGCCTTATCACATAGACAACAAAATGGCTATGGGCAGAAGATTAACAGTGGCCCTACAATGCTATATATTGAACACAGATTTATATATTCAGGTTTATAAGCATTGGTGCCACCTGCTCTTGAAAAGGACTTCTCTTTTCTTCTTCTCCTCTCCCTTGTTTTCCCACCTATTGATACCAATTTTCTTTCCAACTCTAGGCTCAAAAGAAAGTACCAAATATTTGGTTCAATAGTAAAATAAAATTATCGTAATTGCTATGGTTTGTATGTTTGTGTTTTCTCCAAAATTCCCATTGAAACTTAATCCCTTTGCAAGTGTTAAGAGGTGGGGCCTTCAGATAGGAATAGACTCAGGAGAGAACAACTGTAGAGAGAGTCTTGTCTTCTTAGAGATTATTGAAGCCATTGTGATCAGAATACAGGAGGAAATATGGAAAATAAAGGTCTTGATATGGTCTTAGATGGAAATGAGGAATAAGGCATTGAAAACTGGAGAAAAGTTGATCCTTGTTATAAAGTGGCAGTGAAATTGGCTGAATTGTGTTCATGTGCTAAGGCTTTGTGAAAGGCAGAATTTAAGAGCAATAAATTAGGCTATTTGATGGCAGAATTCTGTATGCAAAGTATTCAGGATGCTGCAGGGCTTCTCTTAACCACTTAAGGAAAATACAAAAATGAATTAAATATGAAATTTATAGTCAAAAGGGAAGTAGAAATTAAAGATTTAAAAAATTCTTAGTCTGCCTATTTAAAGAATGAAAAATTGTGTCAGGGATAGAATACCAAACATGTGGCCAGGTGACCATTAGATAAAAAGATTGGTATGGCTAAAACAAAAATTGAAGGCTAGGCATGGTGATTCATACCTATAATCCCAACACTTCGGAAGGCAGAGGCAAGAAGATTGCCTGAGTCCAGAGGTTTGAGACCAGCCTGGGCAACTTGGCAAGACCTTGTCTCTAAAATAAATCAAAAAATTAGCTGGGTGTAGTGGCGCCTGCCTGTAGTTTAAGTTACTTAGAAGGCTGAGGCAGAAGAATCACCTGATTTAAAAAAATCCAGATATTTATCAGGATAATAGAGGAATTAATCTGAAAGGCATTTTGAATATCTTTAAGCCTGCTACTCCCATCCCAGGCCCAAAGTGCTAGGGTCTTGAGAGCTGAACTTTTCAAGGAAGGGACCCATGATGTTCTTGGGACCTTGGTGTTTGTTGCTTAGGGCTGCCTCAAGGCTCTCCTCACCACATTCTGGTGCAGTGGCTTCTCCAGTTATGCCTTAAGCAAGATTCTCCAGCTTCTCCTTGGTTGCTCCAGCTATGGCTCAAGCAAGTTCAGATGTGGCTTGACCTGCTGCTCTGGAGATCACAGGAGATAAGCTTTGTCATTATCCACATGGTGCTAACCCTGTAGATGCACAGAATGCACAAGCTGTAGAGTCATGGATACCTCCATCTGGATTTCAAAGGATTCCCCAGAAAGTTTCAGGTCCCTGGCAGAGAACTGGTATGGGGGTAGGACTATTACTGAACCAAACTGGGTTCCATTTGTCTGGTACAATAAAACTAAATATCCACACAGGGGTTTGCAACAGGAGGAAGGAGGGCATTTTTCAGAAGGAGAATAGGGCAGCCCATGCTTAAAACACAACCTCCTTGATAGCTTACATGCAAGAGTTTTTAAAGGCAAAGGGAAACTTCAGGAAAGCAGAAGTTACAGAAAAAATCATAAATCAATAGATAGAAGTTATACGTTGATTTTTTTTTTCCAAAAAGGCAGAATATCTTGAGGTGAGATATCATTGGTCATAGGTTGATTCAAATATCCTCTGATTTGCAATTGGTTAAGAAAATTGAGCTTTGTCTAAAAACTTGGGGTAATTAGAAATAAATGTTCAGGTTTGTTCTGTGAGCATGACTTTCTTCAGACCCTTCAAGGAGAAATTTAGGAAATGGAAACAAAACAAACAAACAAACAAACAAAAAACGGCAGCCAGGGTGCAGTTTTCCATTCCCCCTTATCTGAGGTCTAAATATCACCAGATGACATTTTCCATTTGACGGGAGGCCAGGTTTCTAAAAAATAACTCGGGGATATATGTCAAGATGTTATCTTTAATTTCTAGAAGGAGCCGGGCTCAGTGGCTCAGCCTGTAATCCTATGCCTTTGGGAGGCTGGGTTGAGTGGATTGACTGAATCTGTAGGGTTCGAGACCCGCCTGGGCAGCGAGACCTCATCTCTACAATAAATCAAAAAATCAGCTGGGCGTGGTAGCACACACCTGTAGTTCCAGCTACTTGGAAGGCTGAGGCAGAAGGATCGCCGGAGCCCAGCAGGTCGAGGTTGCAGTGGCTGGGAGTGGCCACGGCACTCCAGTCTGGGCAACAGAGTGAGACTCCAACTCAAAAAAAAAAAATTTCTAGAAGGAATCATTCTGTGTCTCTAATTTTCTTGTTTATTGTTTTAAGCTATTATTACCTTCATGCTTACCAGTTTGCTCATTTACTTTTCAAGGCTAGTGAGGTGCCTGGAATTTTCCTTGTAAAAACTCAATGTGTACCTTCATTTCCATGGGGTCTTGGGGACACCAAAAGACTCCTAAGAGGAGTTCCTCCTACATCTCAGGACCACTGCAGAGAGTCCCCACTAGGTGGATGTCTGGTGCCTCCATGGAGGCAGGGCTTCCCCTGAGAGCCCATAAATATAGAGTCACCAGAATACAGTACTCATCTGGAGGAGCCAAAGACACTTAATCCAACCCATGAGAACTGTGACATGGGCTATGCTCAGCAAATTCATGGGGGTTTGACCTCCTCCAGGGCCTTTGTGGGCCCAACCCCTGCAACAGTGTGCATGTAGAGTCAAAAAAGATTATTTTCAAGGCTCAAAATTTGAATTTGTTTGCCTTGTTGGGTTTTGGGTTTACTTGGTAGCTATTACCCTTTTCCTTGTTTCGTATTTCTCCCTTTTGGAATGGAAATGTCTATCTTATGTTTGTCCCACCACTGTATTTTGGAACATAATACTTGCTTGATTTCACAAGTTCACACCTAGAGGGGAATTTGCCTCAAGATGTCTTGTACCTTGAGCCTCTAATTTAAATAAACCTTTAAATTTAGATTTTAAAGCTGTACTGCAACAAGTTAAGAATTTTGGGGTTGTTGAGATAGAATGAATGTACTTTGTATGTGAGAAGGGCATAAATTTGGGGGGCCAAAGTCAAAATGTTATGTTTGAGTGTTTTTTCCTTCCAAAATTAATGTTGAAACTTAATCTCTAATATAACAGTATTAAGAGATGGGACCAATCATTTAAAAATCAAGAAACAATAGATGCTGGCAGGGATGTGAAGAAAAGAGAATGCTTATACACTGTTGGTGGGAGTGTAAATTAGTACATGCTCTCTGGAAATTGGTATGGTGATTTCCCAAAGAACTAAAAGCAGATCTACCATTCATTCCAGCAATACCACTATTAGGTATCTAACCAAAGGAACAGAGGCCATTATGTGAAAAAGACACTTGCACCCACATGTTCACTGAGGCACAATTCACAATTGCAAAGGTGTGGAATCAACCTAAATGCCCACCAATCAAT
>NW_006967233.1:0-621 GCF_000164805.1 Carlito syrichta
GTTGGACACGGGAGCCAATGTATCCTGTATTGCTGGGAAAAATAGGCCTGCTTCGTGTCCTACTCAAATAGCTCCTTTGAGACTAATAAGCATTGGTTGAGCACCCTCAGTAGCCAAAAGCTCTAAAATTTTAAATTGGACAGATAATGAGACTTCAGAAACTTTTTGCCATACTTTATTCCATCTATCCCCTTTACATTATGGGGAAGAGATAGTCTTTCTCAAAAGGGCAAGCTTTTATATAACCCTAAGAACAAAGTTTCAGCACTTATACTACCAATGGTTTATGATTCCTTTAAGCGACTTGGCAAAGATGGACAGGGAATGGAGGAACCTGTCCAAGTTAGTGAAAAAACAAATCGAGCTGGCATTGGCTATTCAAATTTGTCCATTGTCCCCAAGACCCTATTACTCGGAAAGTCGATGAACTAGTTTGGGTGGAACAATGGCCCATGCTCTTGGAAAAGCTTAAGGCAGCCAAAAAACTAGTTTAAACAATTAGAGGCTTTTCATATAGAGCCTCCTACTAGCCCCCATGAATGGCAACCTCTAGCCCTTGAAACACTCTTAATTTTGTAATTTAAGAAAAAATCTGCTAAATGGAGACTTTTGCAGGATTTA
>NW_006967234.1:0-2381 GCF_000164805.1 Carlito syrichta
AAACAAAATAAAATAAAAGTAAAAATATGACAAGCTACAGATCTGTAGAAAATATTCACAAACTACATATCTGATGAAATATAGTTATTTAGAATATTTAAATAACTATCAAATTCACAGTAAGACACCAAAGAATCCAGTTAGAAATTGAACAGAAGACATGAACAGACATTTCACCAGAGAAGATATACAATGACAGACAAGCACATGAACAGCCACGGCAAATGTTTGGCCATTTCTTTTTCATTTTACTTTTTCCTTAGAGATGGAGTCTAGACCCTCAGGCCTAATAAGAAACTGAAAATCACCAGATCATCATATTCAGACAGTGAGACAGTATGTCTAGGTAGGTATGAAAGTTTTTCAGGCTTCATTTCTCAGTCTTTAAGAATAGAGCACTTTAACAATGGACACGAACATGACTCTGCACTATCTCTTTTGTAATTCTCACCCTAACACGAGAAGTCACTGAATTTAAGTCGAGATTCACTGAACCTCTTCAGTGCCCATGGGCGTTCTGGGGTGGTGGGCACAGGTCCCCAGACCTGTCCCGCCTGAATGTGTCCCTGAGCCCCTGACAGCCGACAGAACGTGGCTGCGGCTCGTCCCTGGCAGCCCCAGCCCAGCTCCCGGGAAAGCGCGCCCAGCCAGAAGGAGCCCCTCCAGTGGCCTCTCAGCTTCACGATCACCGGAATCCCCCGCGTCTGCAGGTCCACATACACCAGGGTCCCGGACAGAGGGACGGCCGACGCACAGCCCACGCCACCTGGAGGCGGCGCTCACACCAACACTGCTCCTCCGTGGCTCGGCAGCTCTCCAAGGAAAGGCCCCTGAACCACGACCTTCCTCTTCTTCCTTGCTCGCCTGGCGCACCAGGACCAGGGGCCACCCCCACCAAGCCCTGCCGAGACAACCGGTCCACGGTCCCATCCCCAGCGGTGCTGAAGAAAACCGACTATTATCGCGAGACCTCCGGAGGGCGGAGCGAATGTGTGGGGCCCCGCCTGGGGGGCGGGGCCTAGCGGCTCGTCGGGCCTGCACACGGGCCGAGGCGGGTGCGACGTCATCACTCCTGGCGGTGTGCCAGGGAGTTGCAGCTTTGTTTGCGCGTGGCCGCAGCAGCGGTTCTTCAGGTCCGGGCGTACCCCTTCGGGCCTGGGTCGCGCCTCGGTCTCGCCGTCCTTCCCGGGCAGAGCGGGGAAAACCGAGTCCCCGCGGGGAAGGCCCCACCGCCCGGGGCCTCCTTCCTCTCGGGAAAATATGGGAAGGGCGGATGGTTGGCGGAGTGGGAGTCCGGTCGTTGCCGAGGCGGCCTCGCAGGGCGGCGGTGTCGAGGCGATGTCCGCGGTGCTTTCCAGTGCGAATGCCGCCCGCCCACCTCCCTGCCCCTTGACTTGGGGCGAGTGTGGGGCCGAGTGCCCTTGTAGGGGAACCTCCCTCCCACTCCAGAGGACTCTGAAGGGTTGAGTAAGATCTTGGAGAGGCCCGGCTAAGCCTGGCTGGCCGCACATTCCAGCAACCGGTACAGATCATTGTTGGGGGGGGGAGAAGAGGGAGGGAAAAGAGGATGGGGAGCGAAGGGGCAGAAAATGGGAGGGGTAGGGAAGAGGAGGAGGGGAGTGTCAGCTGCTGAGTCTGAGCAAATCCTTGTTGACCTCTATCTGCAGTCTGAATCTGAACTTGAGTTGCAATAAGGCGAAATTTGGCAACAGTGATTCGTGCACTTTGGAGTTTGTTAAGTGGCCACGTAAATGCTGGTGTCTCTTTGACAGGATTTTTAAGGATGTTTAAGGCCACTTTCTACCTACTCTGCTTTCAGCAAAACACACGTGTTCAGTCAGCATTATGGAACTAGGGAAACTAACTACATCTCAACATATTCTATTTTCCAGAGTTACACAGTGATAATGACTTTTCTGTAACATTTCTTTTTCTTTCAGCATTTGGCCTCAATGGCATTTTCTGTCAGCGTGGCATATATCCATCTGAAACCACTACTCCAGTGCAAAAAGACGGACTCGACTTGCTCGTAACTACTTTCTTGAGTTTCTAAAATGCCTGATAATGTGGTGGGCAAGTAAACGGTATTTACTCACTGGAAACTACTTGATTTTTTTCAGACCTAGGATTCATATTTTCTAGCATCTCGATTGTCATTTTTCAGCTTTATACATAAATTTGTAAAAGATATGACCATCTTATATATAGTGATTGTCAACTGGGAGGAAGCAGATGATATATATACATGGAAAGAAATCTCAGGCTTGCCCCACTATCCCCCCATTTTGAGGGGGATGAACATTTTGATGTTAGGACTCTGATAGGGTAACCAACAGTTTCCAACACAGCTGCCTTAGAATGACTTTTGCAAGTTATATAGC
>NW_006967235.1:0-772 GCF_000164805.1 Carlito syrichta
TCCAGGGCCAAAAGGTAATCTAAATTCACTACTGAGAATCAGAGACATTCAGGTCTTGGGACTCTTTGCCCTGCACCCGGAAACAGTATATGATCCAAGTAGACACTTCTCTCCTGCTGCAGTACTATAGAGATAGAGTGAAAAACCCACCAGCACTCAGTGGCCATAGAATAAAGCACAAGAAATACTCTCTCCCGCTAATACAGCATCTCCCTACCTCATACCTATTAACAATTAACCTTCTGCTTCTGTGGGCAGTACTAGGGGTAGATCCAGCAGGTTCTTAGTCAGAGCTGCCCCACCAAAATAACAAACAAACAGAAGAAAACATTATTAAGAACTCAAAAAATTAAATTGTCATTGAACTACCGTGTACAACTGTAGCTCAGAAATTACACACTCAACCTAAGCAAGGTAATTACTTATTAAAACAGAGAATTTAAATAGGATCAAGAGTCTCCTAATATAGCATACAAAATGTCTAGATTATAGTAAAAAACCACCGGTCATGTCAAGAATCAGGAAAATCATAACTTCAATGAGAAAAAATAATTAACTGACATCAATACTGAGGTCAGATGTTGGATCTATTGGACAAAGATTCTAAAGCAGCCACTCTAAAATTGCTTCAGTAAGTAATAATGAATTCCTTTAAAATAAATGACAAAAATAGAACACCTAAACAGAGACATATGAGACAAAAAGGAACAAAATGAAAATTATTGGGAGATGGGATTAATGGTAGCAAATATCTGTCTAGGGATGGGGAAAC
>NW_006967236.1:0-771 GCF_000164805.1 Carlito syrichta
TAGTCGTTTGTGTTTCCATATGAATTCCTGTGTTGTTTTTCTAAGTCTGAGAAGAATGTTGCTGGTAATTTGATGGATATTGCATTGAATTTGTAGATTTCCTTAGGTAAGATAGACATCTTCACAATGTTGATTCTTCCAATCCATGAGCATGGGATATTTTTCCACTTGTTTGTGTCATCTTTGATTTCTTTAAGCAGTGTTTTGTAATTTTCATTGTAAGGGTCTTTCATGTTTCTGGTTAGGAAGATGCCAAAGTATTTCATTTGTGTGTGTGTGTGTGTGTGGCTATTGTGAATGGAATTGTTTTTTATTTGGGTTTCTGTTTGTTTATTATTGGTGTAGAGAAATGTGTTTGTCTTTTGTACATTTGTTTTGTATCCTGAGACTTTGCCAAACGCCTTTATCAGTGTAAGGAGGTTTTTGACAGATTCTCTTGAATTTTCAAGGTACCCAATCATATCATCAGCAAAGAGAGACAACTTGACTTCCTCTTTTACTATTTGGATACCCCTGATTGCCTCCTCTTCTCTGATTGCTCAAGCCAGGACTTCCAATACTATGGTGAACAGGAGGGGGTGAGAGTGGGCATCCTTGTCTTGTTCCATTTTTCAGAGGAAATGGTTTCAATTTTTGTCCATGTTGGTTATGCGTTTCTCGTAGATGGCTTTTACTATTTTGAGGTATGTTCCCCATATGCCTTGATGTTCAAGGGTTTTTATCAAGAAGGGGTGCTGGATTTTATAAAAAGCTTTTTCTGCATCTAATTAT
>NW_006967237.1:0-678 GCF_000164805.1 Carlito syrichta
AATTTATGTGAGAAACATTGTTGATGTCAATTTTGCAGGCAGAATAACACCATGTATTCCAACATATTAAAAGGAAGAGGAGTTATCATTGGAATATTTTACAAATCTTAAAAAATGAATCCCTGCATAGAGAAAATTTCTTGGCCCATCCCTGAATTGTAACCATTTTTACAGTTAAAAAATAAAAATAAAAAGTACGATACACAAATAAAGTCAATTGCATGTTTTAAAACTTTCATTTATTTATTTATTTATTTTTAAATGTAGGGTACAATACTGAATAAGATATACAACCATAGATTATGCAGGGTCCCTGGTTGATGAGGTATGCCCCTCCCTTCCTTAACAGTATCCCTCCACAGCCAATCTCACCCCTCCCCCTAAAGAGTTTTGCACTACTGCCAATCACTTTCTTACAGCACTATAAGTGATCAAGTTCAGGTTATGAGTGAGAAGATATGGAACTCTATTCTTAGTTTCTGTGATAAATCAATGAAAATAACCTACCTCATATCCATCAAACGTTTTGCAAAATCTTTCTATCTGTCCTTTTTTATGACTGCATAATATGCCAGTGTGTATATACGACTTTAATTTTATCCATTCCAGCTTTGATGGGCAACATCGTTGGTACCATGTTTTTTTGCAATTGTGATTAAAGCTGCAAAAACATACTGG
>NW_006967238.1:0-739 GCF_000164805.1 Carlito syrichta
CCTTTTTGCAATGACATTTTAAGAAGAATGTATTTACACCTGGTGTGTACACCAAATCTCAGCTTCACCACAGGGTGGGTGATAATGTATGAGTGCACCCAACTACCACAGACCACGGGTACCATGAATGGGGAGGGATCAGGGATTCTCTAAAGTCAAGAAAAGACTAGAGGTACCATAGTTTCACCAAAACAATAGCCAAAGCGTGTAGTGAGTTATATTCCTTAAAGAACTCTCAGGTACAATCCAGGCAGGGTGGCTCACAACTGTAATCCCAGCACTTTGGGAAGTGGAGGTGAGAGGATTGCCTGAGCTCAGGGGTTCGAGACCAGCCTGTGCAACTTGGCGAGACCTCGTCTCTACAATAAACTAAAAAATTAGCCAGGTGTCACGGCGTATGCCTATAGTTCCAGCTACTTGGAAGGCTGAGGCGGAAGGATCACCCGAATACAGAAGGTGGAGTTTATGGTGACTGTGAACATGTCACTGTACTTCAGCCTGAGCAACAAAGTGAGACTCTGACTTAAAAAAAAAAAAAAGAACTCTCAGTTTCAGTACCTCATTTAATCCTCACAACAACTGGATGAGATGCCAGGCAAGCATCTCTTATTTGTTGTTTTATATATTACAAAAATGAGGCCTGAAAAATTAAAGGGACTTTCCTCTATTGCCCAAGACTGATTTCAACAGAGCATGACAAGAGCCCCAACACACTGTCCACCAGACACCCCAAAGTCCA
>NW_006967239.1:0-726 GCF_000164805.1 Carlito syrichta
AAAGTATTACATGGGAAGACTAATCCCAAGATACATTGTAATCTACTACCACAAAGTAAGCAGGAAAGAAAAAAATCGTAAAAGCAGCTAGATGAAGGATTAGATTACTCACTGGGGAAGACCTGTTATAATTGCAACAGACTTCTCAGGAGAAAATCTACAAGCCAGAAGAGACTAGAGTGCCAGAATTAACATTCTCAAAGAAGATTTTGAGCACAGAAACAAAAGAATCATTACATCCATGACAAAAGCAAAAGAATCACAGAACTAACAGAGCATACAGATCATTCTGTGTGTGTGTGTGTGTGTGTGTGTGTGTGTGTGTGTGTGTGTGTGTGTGTTAACCCCTATAGAGCCTTACAATAGAAATGAACTCTCACATATATGACACACAATGATCTTGAATGCGAATGGATATAATGTATAACTAAAAAGGCATCGATTAGCAAACTGGATAAAGAAACATGATCCATCATTCTGCTGCCTCCAGGAAACTCATAAACCCATCTCACTGTAAAGGACACCCACAGGCTTGAAGTAAAAGGCTGGAAAATAATATTCCGGGCAATTGGGGATAAAAGAGCAGTGCTAGTTACTCTGAACTCTCTTCATACAAATACAAATCTTAAATGATACGAAGGGCACTGCATAACTATAAAAGACTCATTCCACCAACAAGACTTCCCTATCTTAAATATATCCCCCATCACAGGAGCACATGGTTTT
>NW_006967240.1:0-326 GCF_000164805.1 Carlito syrichta
GATGAGGTCTCGCTGCCCAGGCGGGTCTCAAACCCGCGGACTCAGGCAATCCACTCACCTCAGCCTCCCAAAGGTGGAGAAATTTTAAAAGCCAGAAGGCAGAGATTACCATGAGAAACCTGACTTGCAATCAGTGGTCAGGCAGATCAATCAAGATAATAATTTTAAAATATTACAAATACAAAAAACAGTTTTCCTCAGCCCCTTCTTATAGATTGTTTTAATTTGAATTTATTGATGCTCTGCTAAGACAAACTCTTCTATTATTTAGGTAGTCACTTAGGGTTTTTTTAAATTTTGTTTTGTTTTTGGTTTGTTCTTTATAA
>NW_006967241.1:0-734 GCF_000164805.1 Carlito syrichta
CCTCTATATCACAGGCTCTGGGGACTCACCCTCCTCAGCCTTTGAGTGTCCAGGACAATGGGTACCTCGCCACCAGAACCCTTTTTGGATGGCTGCGGAGGCAGGGTCTCCCTGCATGGCCTGGGTGGCTTTGGGCTGCTGGACTCCAACCATCCTCCTGCCTTCACCTCCCACAGTGCTAGAATTCCAGCCACAGGCTGCCACACCAGGCCTTCTGGTTCATTTTTGATGAAGGAACGCAACCAGGCTTGGGGACTCAGCCTCCTCATCCCAGGGATTTGTGAGGCCAAGACTACTCGACGGTCTGAGCTCATGGACTGAGAACCACCCGGGCACCTTGGTGAGAACTCACCTCTAAACAGCTCTCGGGGCACCACCACGAGGTCTGTTCCCTTCTGATGTCCTGGGACCCCAGAGAGTGGGGCCAGAGCCACCTGCCAAGCCCTCCACCACAGGGAGCGCCTGGCACAGGGATGTATCTCCACCGGGGTGCCCAACCCTCTACCCACTTCATGCACCTGTGTGAAACCACTTGCTCCTCCCAGGGACTGCCTCGAGGAAATGGAGGGCGTGACTCTCAAACCTTTGGAGGATAGGTATGACCAGATGACTCACGCCTGTCTCATCGGCACTCAGGGAGGCCGAGATGGGATGATGGCTGGAGCCTGGGGAGCTCAAGAACAGGCTGGACACCATAGTAAGCCCCCCACCTCAACCCCAAGCAAAATCTAGAA
>NW_006967242.1:0-5941 GCF_000164805.1 Carlito syrichta
AAGATAATTTAGTAATTGCTAGTATTTATTGAGTTCTTTCTATAGTTATTCCTTCTCAATCAGGATTCCATGAGAGAATTAATTCCTAATGACTAAAGCATCCACTGTATGAAATGATTTTACTTCATAACTATGCATCTAGAATGGTGCTAGATCTGTGTCTTTGAGAAAATAATCTCCAAAATTATTTCCTACAGGGCTGGAATCTAGGCACTGCTCCAAGCGTTTTTTGAGTTGTAGCTTAATAAATTCTCACAACTATTCTAAAAGGAGATTCTATTATTTATCCCCATTTTTACAGGTTAGGAAACTGAGACACAACTAAACAACTTGCCCAAGGTCATATAGTAAGTAGCAGAGGCTAGACTCAAACCAAGAGTAATCTGACTCCAGACCCCATGTTCTTAGTGGGTTCTCACATGCTACAATGGGTTCATTACAATTCAAGTGTTTCTGGAGTTAGACTTGTGTTTCCTTTAGATATACTCACTTGCTGAGTCAGGTGACCCCAACATCCATGCTTTAGGATGGTCCCTTAGATTGCTACCCCTTCTATCCTACATGTTTTATGATATCTGTAACTAGTTGAGGGTGGCAATGGGAGGTACAGTAAGGAAGAATGGGCATCAGATGGAAAGTTAGCCCTGAGTATAGCAGGGAACTAGCCTTGGAATACTGTCTGCCATGAGTCTTGTGTGCTTTCTCACTTCATTCAGAACCATTTGACCTCTGAAGGACTATGGACCCATTTAAAGTACAACCGATATCATGGAAGGTTTTCAAGCAAGAAAAGGGCATAATCTAGATTACTTTTGCAGATCTATGGATAACTGGATTGGGGGTTTTCAGGCTCAAGTCATTGGATGAGTGGCAAGGCTTTTTACTGACAAGGGAGATGTCATTTTAAAGAAATGAAGAGTTCTGTTTTAGACACATCAAGATTGAGATGTCTATGAATGAGGTAGCAAGTGTGCAATTCCAGATGGAGACATAGAACTCACAAAAACCTGGGTCTGTTTTAACATGTAAGTTTTATTATTATTCAGGTATAGTGAGGCCAACAGATCAGGAGAAAACTGCCGTTGAGAAGATGTTTGTTACTCACAGATCCAAGAGGAGGGGGCATACCATGCCATGCAGGATCCCATGGAGAGGCACCAGGGTCAGTCAGAAGCAGAAAGAGCAAGGGAAAGGCACAGACCAAAGTCTTTGTTCTGGTTTCTGTGGGAAAGGTGAAGCAAGGTAAGCAGGTTTAGGATTGTCTAATTTGAATAACTTCAGGCTTTGGGGCATAAGGCTGATCTCTAATTGTCTGGTACCTGACCCTGAGATGATCGGGCAGAGAAATAGTGCCTGTAAGAGCCAGACAAAGGAGGTGGTTTGGAATATGTGTTCTGGATTGGGGGGTTGTCTACAAAAGTCATGCTCCCAAAGGGGTTGTTTTGCTATCTCTTGGAATTACATAACCTTAGGAAGAGCCATTTCTACTGAGTCTGTAAGGCTCCAGATGCCAGGGCATCAAGAATATAGAAAATTAGAAAATATAGTTAATAAAAGGTCAGAGGTATGAATTTATAAATGGACCCTATTATGTGTGTAGGGAGAGTATGTGGTGGGGGAAGGTTGAAAACTACTCACTATCTTAGATACCCTTGGTTAAATGCTGGAAAGAGAGGTTGGAAAATATTCTTTCCTTTTTTTTTGTTTATTGTCTGCTCCACCACTAAAGATTATGACTATAGAGAGCATAGACAAAGAAATTGCAGCTGCCCTCCCCCCTGCCCTGTCCTGTTGCCCAACTGTTCTTATGTGATATTTTAGCATAGACATACAATTGTGGGTAGAGGAAATACAAGTATTTACCCATTATGAATATAATGATCTTACAGCTGTTGCTGCATCTTAATTTGGAATCTGATAGATGTTTCTAAAAGAGTTAAGTGGTAGTTCAGTTAATCGGTAAAACTTCTGCCAAGTGGCTAGGTATTTTAATTAAAATGGTTGAAATGAAAGGTAATGATTGTCATGCATAACAAAGAAAGATTCTTTATTGACTTTAATTAAGACGCAAAGAAAGTATTGTTTTAATTCCCCAAAGTTTATTGGATATAGTTTTTAATGCCTTTGGTACAATTTCAGCTGCACTCAACCAAAAATTTTTAGTTACTGCAATATAACACCTCTAAATCATGGTTTTAGCTTTGTGTCTAGGATATAGAAATCTTTACTATTTCATCCATATAAGTAATTCTAAAAGAATCCCTCTGGGTATGATGTTGTTCTATCTATTTATTTAAAATGCTAAAAAATTCCAGATCAAAATTCTGCTCTTCAAATATACTTCAACATTTTTCTTTTATAGATAAAATATTACAAGCCACAGGCAGCCCCTTCAGGTCCCCTGTGGGGTTTTTCTGTCCTCTCAATAAATTCTACTTTCTAAAAAAAATATATATATATATATATGTACATATATATTACAAATTACAGGCAGAGACCATGAGACCATGTTTCTTCACTATTTTATCAATTAACTAGCATAGCACTTGGCACAAAGTAAGCTCTCAATAAGCATCTAGTGAGTTAATGTGCACCAAGCATATTACATTGACAGCAATTATCTCTGCAATTAGTGTTGCCATCTTCCCATGCTTTCTTTGTGTACTGCATAGGCTATCAATAGCTTTCTTCTATTTTCTCTGTTTTGCTCCTGGCAATAATACTTCGTGCTTTTATTATGTAATTTTGATGATTGCAAAAATGAAAAAAATCACAACTATAAATTAGTTGTATTCCTCTTTGATTATAATTACAAGTGAATCCAAGCTTGTTTTGTGAGCAGGCTTAGATAGCAGTCAGTTACACAACAGTAACATTGTTGGAACTTTCAGGTAAGTCATAGGAAACCTCACAGGCAAATATTAGATATGAATTGGCCCATTTCTTAAATGAAGAAAATAAGGCAAGCAGGGGATTGGTGTGTGCTTAGATTCCTGGTACATTCAGGACTAGAGTCCCTGGATAAGCTTTGCCTGGATGAGCATTCTATATCATTAACAATGTAGGACGTTGTATAGTCCTTTTAACTTTTTCTACGCAGTGGTTTTCTGAATCTCTGATAAGGATGGGTCACCTATTGTCATTGGCAGGACTGCCAGCATTACCTCTTTTAAAAAAAAATTTAACCTAAAAGGATTAAAACTCTAAGGCTGAGTATACAATTAGCGTGAGCTTTGGTGTTCTTCATTTGAGGCATTCAGAAAGTCATATAACAGGGAACAGAGGCCTTGTGTTTGAGAAGTAACATCCATTGGATCTTCCTACACACTATTTCCATTAATATATTATTTAACAAACAGACTTATGAGATATTCCATAAGGAAAGAGTTTCATGGTCAGATGTGTTTGGGAAATGCTGCCTATTTTATCTACCTCCTAGCAAATCATGGTAGTAATGGAGTCCTGAAGAATCAAAACCTTTAACTTAGTATTCCCCATACTCATTTGATCATAGGCATTTTTTTTCATGTTGACACCTATTGGTGTCCTGTGGAACTTTGTGTTCCAAAGAACACAGTTCATGATGCACACTATGGGGTAGAATGATGATTTTTTTGTGTGTCGGGGGCAGGGAGCCTATGATGCTTTTCTTCTGATGAATTATTCTATTTATGAGATAACACAATAAGAACTTGTATGTCATTCTTTAAATGTAATACCACAATGCTGTCCAAAAAGAATGTGAATTTATAATAGTCCCAGGAGTATATTTAGTGTATGATTTCCATTATTACGTCACTACCAGGATAGTGGTTTTTAAATTTTATTTTAATAATTATCGTTAAATTCTTGACCCAACTAGGGATTTGTGTTAATTTTTTCTGCCATTTTCAGTATTACTAAGGGACTTGAATTTAACTGTCTTTATTAAAGAATACTTTATTAAAGAATACTTCTCTGAAGACCTGATACTCTCCTGTGAGTAATGCTTTACAACAAATACAGCATGTGTGATACATGTATTGAGGCTTTCTGCAGATTTTACATAAGTGCTAAATGTTGGCTTTAACATACCTAGGAGTGCAATATTTGTGATCAAACTATAGTAAATATGTCATTTTCAAAAGTGCAGGATTCATTTAACCTTGTATTCTATATAATGAGTTAGCTACATCAGGAGAAATGGTAGTCTTATCTGTGATCTGACTAAATATGAAATATCTTTATGTTGGCTAACTATAGTTTTATCCAGATTTGCTAAAAAATAAAACCAAAACAACTATCAGAATAAAGCTATACTCTATGAGGTGGATAAAGAGAGCAATTCTTCATTTAGGAGTAATTTCTCTTTTTTTTAGGAGAATTTATTAGAATAAACTATTTCTAATTCTAATGAAATCCTTTTATTAGGTTAATTGTTTAGAACTGCATAAATGGAGTGAACCCACTAAGGACAAGAATTTAGAAACAGTATTAGAATACTGCCTTTGCCTAATGTTGAACAAACAAAGATTCCATTGTCACACACATCTCCAGGTATCCTTGAGTTTGACTGCAACATTAAGAGATCTCTCCTGTGACCGGAATTTTCTTATTTTTTCATTGTACTACTCCATTATGCTTATGGTACATTTGTTTAAAAAGTGAGAGGTAGATTTGTTATATATTTAGTTTCTTTACAGATGATATTTCTTTTTGTTTATAAAGTGATTCTGTTAACTATCATTCAGAAGTAAAAATGTAAATGGAATCTGAGAACTTATATGGAATATGTACAGAGAAGGTCAACGTGGCACCTTGGCAATTTCTAAAGTACTTACATGCTTGATGGGGGGATTTCTGGGAGCTTTTGCTGTTCGATCAGTGTGAGTCTGTATCCCATTCTGGGAGAAAGGAATGTTGTATTTCTGGAGATTTTCATTAAGACTTGGCACTTTCTTGGAAAGACTTGCAAGAAGAAAGGAAAAGAATTATATCTGACCTCTTCTTCAGGCAGCTCACACTCACTCCCTTCCCACCTTTCTCCAACCTATTATTTGCACCTGTGTGTTTTGAGCTGTGCTCATAGCTTTATTCTTACAAGAATAAAATGCTTTTATTGAACTGTGATTTGTCATTTAGACATGGCTCATTGCCTTCCTCTTATGTAGGTGCAAATAAGATGAAACAGCCAGAAATATTATTGCTTGTATATTAAAGATGAAAAGGTTCAAGACATTATTTTTCTTCAAGTTTTAGAAGTGCAAAACCTTGCTTAAATTATCCCAATGACTATAAAATATTATTACACAAATTAGTTTTCCATAAGCTTTTCTTCACTATAGTTCTCACCTATGTCTTTGCTGAGAATGAATTAATGCTCCAATGAATATTGTCTAAACAGAAGAATCCTAAATTTTCTTTTTGGATTTAAACTCACAAGCAAAGCTTTGTGCTCGGTGTTCAATTTCTATCTACCTTTTAAAATATAACCGTGCTTCATTCAAAGTTTTATATCTGAGAATCATAAGAATGGGAAGAAAAATTATTGAGACTTTATGAAATCTATGTGAACTTCTAGAAAATATAACCTGTGAAGAAATAAAGAATATCTTCTTTTTTATTTTAAAGATATGGGGTACAATTCAGGGTTAGGTATACAGATGTTCATTATGCAGATACCCTTGTTGATGAGGTGTGCCCCCCCACTACTGCCTATCCCATCCCTGCCCTTACCTGGCAGTTTCCCACTACTGCCAACATTTTTCTTATAGTATTACTATAATTGTTCAAGGTCCACTTATGAGTGAGAACATGTGATACTCAGTTCTTTGTTTCTGTGATAGATCACTCAGTATTATGGACTCAAGTCCATTCAAATTACTGTGAGGTTCATAATTTGTCCTTCTTTATGGCTGCATAATATTCCATTGTGTGTATGCATCATGTTTTTTTAACCAGT
>NW_006967243.1:0-4011 GCF_000164805.1 Carlito syrichta
GTACTGCCTTGCTTTTGCGCGCCCTTCTCCCGACACTTCCCAAACTCTGCCTTTATTCAGGTTTTCAGCCGGCTGATGTATTATCTGAGGGACGAGAAAAGCTCAGCGTATTGAGCTTAGTGTTTATTCCTTTATTGCCATTCTTACTCCTCCCCTGTGCAGCCTCCACTCATAACTGACGTAAAAAACGATACTCAGGCCAGGTTCAAACCTACAATCTTAGCGCTTTGGGAGACGAAGGTGGGAGGATTGCTTGAGGCCAGGCGTTTGAGATCAGCCCGGGCAAGCCTCCTAGCAAGCCCCCTTCCCCCCATGTATTGATAATTTAAAAAAATTATTATTTAGAAAAGGAAAATTCAGTCTTCTCCTTAGTCAGCAAATACCTTTTGTCATCAAATTCAGGTAAATTCAGGGAATCAGCCAACCGAAAGAGCTAGGCTTGGGTCAGAAAATACAGGTTCAAGGCTCTAGTGGTTCATTTCTTTCATTCTGTAACTTTGGATATGTGGTTTAATCTCTTCTGTGAAGTAGAATATCTAATTCACAAGGTGTTTCTGAGGCTTAAACAAGAGTGTCCAGTATGGTACGCAGCAGGTGGTTTATGAACTTGGATGAGTCTAGGTCTGAATATCACTGTATTCCTGGAAAAGAGGGAAGCCAGGCATCTATAAATGCCTCAGAGGATTGTCCTTCCTTGTAAACTGTGGTAGATAACACTCAGCGTGTTCTCACGCAGTCTGTCACTGTCTTTATTAGTTCCCTTGAAATTCCCTGACCATCACATACACTCATGTTCAAATGTGAGTAGAGAATTGCTTCCAAAACCAAATGCTACTTTTATTTTCCTTTCATCTGAAAGTTGATTATTTGGAAAATAATATTGACTTCTCTGAGACTGCGCTGTTAGTAGAATAGCGTAGTTCTCATCAGGGAGCAGATCAGCAACTGAAGCCAGCCAAAGACTGTTAGCCTCCTAACACTTGCCTCTCCTCCTTTCATGGTAACAGTGGATGGCATCACATCTCAGAATGGTAACAAAAGACCAGCTGAGTAAACTGTCATATGGTGAGCAACAGCCTTTATAGCGTTTCTAACCTGATTGGAGAGAAGCAGAGCTATCTGAGTACTCTGGTGTGGGAACAGGTAGGTGAGAAGTGGGGGAGTTTAGTGATTAGACTGGGAGATAGCAGGAGCCAGACAGAGAAAGGCCTTAAAAGCCATGTTAGGGAATTCAGAGTTCTTCTGAGGGCAGAGGGAGGCCACTGTAGGATTGTAGACAGGCCACTCTAACTAGAGAACAGAGAAGAACAAAGGAAGGGAGATAAAGCTATTGCTAGGGAGACCAATTAGACACGCTGGCAGTGAGGTAAAAGCCAGCCGGAACAGACAGAAGTACAGGCAGAAGAGAGTCAGCCGTATTCAGGAGGGAATGACCAGGTCTTGGTAACAGAGGGGATATGGGAAGAAAACAAAGCCAACTCCCAGGTTTCTGCTTGGGAAGCAGGGGAGCTATTCCCTGAGGTGAGGGAGGTTGGGTGAGGATGGTGAGTTTAATTTTTGAAATCTCACTTTATTTTTTCCCACCTGACTTTCTGGTCAATCAGAATGAACTCTAGGGCAAATACCTATTTACCTCTCTAGCTTCAAAGATTCAACTGAAGTAACAAGACAGGTTTAAGTCTTGTTCCTAAAAGGATTCTGGCATGCCTCCGTTGATCCTTACCAGTCTTTCCTGGAACACAGTAGAGTGGATTATTCATTGTCCGCTCCTTCTGATCTCTTACAACTAAAGTATTTCTTCCGTTTTTTTTGGTACTTATATACTTAAATAAAAAGAACATATAATAATATTCAAGATTTTTCTGGTGGTTTGCTTATTCACTTAAGCCTGAAAGTTCTTTTGTTTTTTTTTTTTTTTTTGAGTTGGAGTCTCACTCTGTCGCCCAGACTGGAGTGCAATGGCTGCTCCTGGCCACTGCAGCCTCGACCTGCTGGGCTCCAGCGATCCTTCTGCCTCAGCCTTCCGAGTGACCGGAATTACAGGCGCGCGCTACCACGCCCGGCTGAGTTTTTGATTTATTGTAGAGATGAGGTCTTGCTGCCCAAGCGGGTCACGAACGCCTGAAAGTTCTTAAAATAAGTTTCTTTCTGCCTCAGAAGAGATTTTCTTTGTAGATATGTCTAACTGTGGTTGGAAATTCATTGGAAGAATGTTTTGGGGATTACTAATTTTATCTCCTGGAGGTCTGAAATGTAACATTATAAGATAGAAAACTTTCACAGCCTAGTCACATCTCTGTCTCAGTTGTTTCCTGGTGAATTTGTCTGTCTTAGTCCCATCTGTTTAAGGTCCACAGGGAGTTCATCGTGTTATGTGTGATTAGCTTTGCCGTAGGTCGTGTGAAACAAGCTGGACATCAGCTGAAGAAAAACCTGAGGAGCTATATACTGAAGTAGACTCCTGCCTGCTTCCGAAACAAAATACTGATGTTACATACTACCTGGAGTTCATGATGAGTAGCTTTGGGTAAATAAGGACCCCTCTAAAGAGTGCATCTAAAGAGATGTTGCATCTTATCTGTTGAGGAAGTAGCAAGGATGACAGTGGTGGGAAGACACTGTCAGAGTCAAGTTTCTTTTTAGCAGGCAGTCTTCCCTCAAAGGGGAACCCATTCTAAATGGGCTCTAGGGATGTGCAGAATTCTTACATCACCATACTTTTCTTTAAAAAGGAAGCAGAAGCAAAGAGTAAACTTAATATAGGCCAAATAGAAGTCTGGATTGTGTACTCTGTGAGGGCAGAGACCCTATCTGTTGCTCATTCTGGTGTCCCCAACAACTAGCTTAGAGTCTTGCTTACATAGGTGCTCCATAAATACTTGATCAGTGCGTGACTGAATGAATGAAACATTCTAAATCTTCTGGTAGTAGACAGAAAGTGCACAAATCATAAGTCTGGTAAATTTTCACAAAGTACCACCTCGTGGACCTAATGCCCATATGAAGAAATACAGCCATGCCAGTTGCCCAGCTCCCTCCTTCACCTGTCACAGGCACGGCTCCTCCAGGAGTAAGCGCCAGCCTGACTCCCAATGCCGTGGTTCTGTTTTGCCCATTTGGGGGCAGATGTGTCCTCTCTTCTGTCTTTCCTTATAGCATCCTCATAGCATCAGTGAGAGCGATCACGTTATTGGGAGTAGCAGTAGTTCATTTCTTCTCGGTACAGTATTCTGTTTTACAAACATGCCACAGTGTATCCACTATCCTACAGATGGATACTTGGGACTATTGCAGCAGGAGTGCTGCTGCGACGGTTTTTGTACCTGTCTTTTGGTGAGCGTACACGTGCATTTCTGTCAAGTGTGTACCTAGGGGTAGAATTCCTGGATCATAAAGCTTGTGACTGTTCAGCTTTAAGATACCACCACACAACTGACTAGATTTTCACTTGCACTCGCAGAGCTCCTGTTGTAGCACCTGGCCAGAACCTGGTCGTGTATGTCTTTTTCATTTTAGACACTGCTAGGTGAACGTTGGTGTCATATCAGGGTTTTAATTTACATTGTCCTGATGACTAAGGAGGTTGAGCATTTTCTAGATTTGTTTGTTTGCATATCCTCTTTTGTGAAGTTAACTGTTTTAGTCTTTTGCTCATTTTTCTACTGAGCTGCCTGCCTTTTTCTTACGGAATACCCTATGTAGTCTGGGTACGTGTCCTTTGTTGGAGATATGTAATGCAAAACTCCTCTACTCTGGGGGCTGCTGTTTCACTCTCTTAATAGTGTCTTTTGGTGAAAAGAAGCACTTAATTTTGTGAGGTCTACTTTATGCATTTTGCTTTTTATAGTTAGCAAATTTTTGTGTCCTATTTAGGAAATTTTGCCTATTGGAAATGTATGAAGTTTAAGTCTTCCACCCTTGTTGAAGTTAGAATATTAAGTTTATGCATTTTGCTTTTTATAGTTAGCAAATTTTTTGTGTCCTATTTAGGAAATTTTTGCCTATTGGAAA
>NW_006967244.1:0-778 GCF_000164805.1 Carlito syrichta
TAAAAATACTCATTACGCAGGTATCCTTGTTGAGGTGTGCCGCTGTCTCCCCTGGCAATTTTCACTCAACTCCCAATCCTGCTCCCCCTCCCCTGGCAGTTTACCACTACTGCCAATCCCTTTCTTACAGTATTATGATAATTGTTCAAGGTCTGCTTATGAGTGAGAACATATGATACTCTGTTCTTTATTTATTTGATAGATCACTGAGTATGATAGACTCTAAATCCACCAAGTTGCTGTGAAGTCCATATGTCTGTCTTTCTTTATAGCTGCATAATATTCCATTGTGTGTATGTGCCACACCTTTTTATGTAGTCCAGTTTCTATGGCAACATGGTTGCATGTGTTTGCTATTGTGAATAGAGCTGTAACAAACATGAGTGTGCAGGTATGTTTTTGGTAGAATGACCTGAGTTCCTCCAGGTATATTCCCAATAAGGGAATTGTTCGGTCATATGGAAGGTCAATTTTTTGTTCTTTCAGAAATTGTCACACTGTCTTCCAAAGATGTTGCACCAGTTTGCATTCTCATCAACATTGTGAAAGTGCTCCTTTTTCTCCACAACCTCATCAGCATCTCTTGTTGACCATACCATAAGAGATAAGAGAGATAAGTGGTACCTCATCAAACTGAAAAGCTTCTGCAAAGCAAAATAAACCATCAAGAGAGTGGACAGACAGCCCACAGAATGGGGAAAATATATTTGTCAAGTGTATATCTGACAAGGTCTAATGTCTAGGATCTACAAGGAACTCAAACATGCAGAAAGAAAAA
>NW_006967245.1:0-668 GCF_000164805.1 Carlito syrichta
CAACCCTTTTATCCCTTTAATAAACACCCCTTGGAGAGGTGAATCTTTTCTTTCTCTCTCTCTCTAATTTACTTTTAAAATAAACTGCTTTCTAATCTAAAAAAAAAGATTTTGAGACTGGGCACGCCTAAAACCCCAGCACTTTGGGAGACCAAAGCGGGAGGACTGTTTGAGTCCAGGAGTTTGACACCAGCCTAAGTAACACAGTTGAGATCTCATCTCTCAAACATAAATAAATAAATAAAAAGTAGTTGGGCACGGCAGCACAGGATTGTAGTTTCAGCTACTCGGGAGGCTAGGGCAGAAGGATTGCCTAAGTCCAGGAGTTCAAGGCTGCAGTGGGCTGTGATTGTGCCACCGCACTCTAGCCAGGGAAACAGAGTGCGACCCCCAACTCAAAAAATTAAAAAATAAGTAAAGATTTTGAAAAGTTTGGGATCTCTATGAAATGGTAAGTTTTCCATTTAAAATAGGGGAGAAACTGAGTGAAAAAAAGAAAATGGGCAAATTTGAAGAGTGAGGAAGAACTGTTACTACACCCTGTCATGTGCTTGCATCCTTCGAAACCCCCACGTCTGAAGTTGGGGGTCTTCTCAGCATGGAAATGCTAGCTCCTGATCACAAGTGTTTATCAGACTTCAAGGAGCACAATATTTATTGCTATGGGG
>NW_006967246.1:0-694 GCF_000164805.1 Carlito syrichta
CCCACTGAACACAACAAGCAAAGCTTAAAGTGGTCTGGGATAAAAGAAGACACAGTACCTCAAGAAATGTATGTATCTCATGGACTGTGTGTGGTGGGTGGGGGAATGTGGGCGACTTAAATAAATCTACATTCAGATTGTAGTAAGAATGAGGGATTCAGTGGAAGACAATCCAGTCAGAGGACTCTAAAGAACAAACTGATTGTGCAGACTGCCAAAGTTACAGTTTGAGATGAATAAAAGTATTAAGTCAGAATCCCAGCAGGGCCTCCAAAATGTTAGGTCAGAACAGGGGTCTGTGATCTGGTGCTACAGGTAAGATAGAAAGAATTGCATAGAAGTCAACTTGGAAGATACAATTTATTTAAAAAGTAAATGAGAGGGAGAGAAAGAGAAAGAAAGAGGGGAAGGAGGGGGGAGGGGCGAGAGGGGGAGAAAGAGAAGGAGAGAGAGAGAGAGAAAGAGAAAGAGAGAGGTGAGTCACCTTTCCAAGGTAGAGAAGGGGTACAAGCTTAGGAATACACAGAGGCCATAGCTCAAAGGGCCACATGGACACATCAGAGTTTAGCAAACAAATGGCAGGAGGTCATTTTTGATAAAATAGTTTGTCTAAGCTACATACAACTGAGATGAAAATATCTTTAAAATCATTTGCAAGGATAATCCTAGTACTGCTGGTCTATATCTCCTTTTC
>NW_006967246.1:1953-3022 GCF_000164805.1 Carlito syrichta
ACTCACTGGCAGCTGAGAATAGGGAGAAATTTTCAAGGGAATGAACAACTGCTGACTCATAAATATTTGCCAAGATTGCTTTAAAAATTACTTCCATAAATGATAATGTGAGAAGAGATTCTCTGCCAAATTACCAGTTCTTCAGCCACAGCCTGGATGCTGTCAGATTTACTATGGTTTATTCATCACTCAGTTAACATCTGACCAGACTCGATTGTTCCAGTTAACTTGAACACAACAACCCCAAGTCATCTGACTTCCATCCTTTTTCCTCTGCAATAGTTTTGAGATGGTATGAGTGACATCTCATAAGCACTTCTGATATTGCAAATCACACTGCTTCTTTGATTTTAATCAGAGGTTGGAGAGGTCATGGGAAAGATTACATAACAGTTCAACTCGGATGAACACTTGGGGAAGAGATGAATCCTGTAATTTATCTGCAGTGAGACCCTCAAGATGAATTTCCCAGCTAAGTGAACTTGCCACTTATGAGCATAATGGTAGGACAGTGCAGTTGGGAGAAAGATGGAAATTCTATCTTTAGCAACTTGTCCTCTAGTAAGAATTCACAATTCTTTTGTTAACCCCAAATTCCCAATACCAACCTATAGATATTTGTATAGCAGAGATAGCAAATCTTCAAAGTAGCTAGTATTTGCAGAAACTGACACAGGGCGTGTCCACTCAGCATGAGCAGAAAAGTACAGAACCCAGTACCTGTGGCAGCCTTTCTTCCAGGGCTGCCCTCAACATCTCATGTTAGCTACTGAGGGTGCAAAGATTTTCCATAAATATACTACTTTTAACTTGATATGAGAAGTTTTCAAGACCCAAAAGAATAAGACCAGAGGATGGATTTTTAGACACCACATCACTTTGGGAGATCTCCCTTCATCAATCAGCATCAAGGCATGCAAATGGTGGTTAATCTCCCTCCACCACCAGCAACTCACAGGAATTTATGAAGACTGCTGGGCTTAGGGAGTCATTGTAGGGTCTGGCAAAATCATCCTTTTTATTTGCAAATTCCCAAGTGCATTCTTCAACCAAATGGAGTTTTTGAAAT
>NW_006967246.1:5139-5914 GCF_000164805.1 Carlito syrichta
CTTTCATGGTCTACAAGAGCACACATAGTTGGTGCTCAATAGATGCTAGTTGAATGGGTAAGTGAATAGATGGATCGGGGATGGAGATCATTAGTGGCAGATACTTTTGCACAGACAGCCCCCCAACTGTTGCAAATTCTAATGGTTAGAAATTCTTCCTTGGTCCTGGAAATTATCAGTCTTCTCATATTCCTACTGCTGATTTGAGGCCTCCTGCAGGTGGCATCCTCTCACAGGATGGTTCTTCACATTTGTTGGGACAACTGTCCCTTGAGTCGCAGTTATTTCATAAGGTACATGCAGAGTGATGAACACAATGCATGGGCTTCTTCTAAGCAGAATAGGAGAGGGATTGCATTGCTGATGGGGAATGGGGTCCCTGGGTCCCTGGTGAACAACTAAATTCACACCCCAAAATATTTTAGTACCTGTGTATTGAAGGGGAGAGAATGCATTTCTAACAGGAGAAAAGATCCAGAGAGTGGGAAGTTTATAGTCATACAATTTTTTTCTCATTGAGGAAAACTTTACCCATTTTATATTGTTTGAAATTTTATGGAATTTACCTTTATTTACCTTTTATTTGTGTTTATAACTAATTAATGAAAGAAAAATAACACTACTGAGGAAGAAATTGCCAGATGTTGACTTTTTAAATCCAAGAAATGTACACATTAAAGATATTCCCTAGGACTATGCATGACTTATGCAAACTGCCCTCTTGCACGTGTGAGGTTTTTAAGGAGATGTCTATGGAGATGTCTGTCTTGCCACA
>NW_006967247.1:0-10229 GCF_000164805.1 Carlito syrichta
GGGTACGCTGTACCCTGGCTGGAGCTGGACTCCAGCAAGTGGCGCCTGAATGTGGGACCTCAAGTTAAGCTTTTTTTTTTCTTTTTTGGGATAGATAGGACCTCACCCAGGGTACCGCGGACCCCTCTGTAGAGACAGGCAGAGCAAGGAAGGGTGAGCAGTTTAAGAGCCATGATAGAATCATGGGCCAGAGTGAATCTAAAGAAAGGAACATGTCTACTAGTATTTTGAACATATTGTCCAATAGAGGAACTGATTAGCTTGCCTTTTGCATTTTGTATGCCTTAGCTTTATGGAATATTATCTGAGATGCTTTAAATCCACAGCACGATTTCTCTAAAATTCCAGCCAAAAATAAAGACACTCCCCTGCTGGCCGTAGCCTCGGTGCCTCCTTTAGATGATGAATTTTTCCCCAAGGAGGAAATGGAGTTGGAGGAGGAAGTGATTGGGTATCATAAGCAAAAAAATCCTGGTAATGTTGCCAAGGTACCTCCTCCTATACCCTTTACTATAAATAAGGTGAAAACACCGAAATTCACACCTGGGTATGTGTCTCTGGCAAGTGTAGGTATGCAAGGAGCCAGAGAAAAGGCTGAGAAAGAGGGAGATTTTACCTTGTCTTCGTGCTTTCCAGTAATTTATATGGAAGAAGTCACAGTAAACAAGGTACCTCACTGGGAGCTGCTACCATATAGATTAATTAAGGAACTTAAAGGGGCTTGTACTCGGTATGGTCCTACAGCTCCTTATACTATTACTATTATGGAACAATTTGCCACTCGGTGGATGACAGCACAAGATTGGCGACAACTTGCTAAAAGCTGTTTGTCAGGAGGAGCCTATTTACTATGGAAAACTGAATTTGAAGATCAGGTTCGGATCCAGAGGGCTGTTAACCAGCAGAGGGATCCAAATCAGTTTCATGTTTCTAGCAATATGTTGTTAGGAAAAGGATTATATGAGTCAGTTGACAGTCAACTATTCTTACCCAAGAAAGTTTTACTCCAGGTAAATTCTTGTGCAAGTAAGGCTTGGAAGAAGTTACCTATTAATTCTACTCAGACTACCTCACTCTCTGATCTAAAGCAGAAAACAGATGAAACTTACGAGGAGTTTCTCTCTAGACTTACAACAGCATTAATCTCTAATGCAGAAGCAGCAAATATTCTTATTAAACAGTTGGCTTTCGAGAATGCTAACAATACTTGGCAAGCTTTGATTAGACCGATTAGAAGAACAGGACAATTAACCGATTATATCAGGCAGTGTGCTGATATTAACCCTGCTGTGATGCAGGGTATGGCAATAGCTGCCACCTTGAAGGGAGAATCTTATACACAATTTGTGCAGGGAATGCAAAATGGTAACAATAAATCAAAAAACAGCTCGGTTTTAACTTGTTATAACTGTGGGTAGCCTAACCATATTAGTAGGGACTGCCCAGCTAAACAAGGGTTGCAGGAAATCCTGATGCAACAGCCTAATGAGAGATCTCGAACAAAGTCTCTGTGTCCTAGGTGTCAGAAGGGATTTCATTGGGTTAGGTATGGCAAATCCAAATTTCATAAAAATGGCACTCTGTTAACTAAACAACGATCTACAGTGCCAATTCCAGGAAATGGGCAGAGAGGCCAGCCCCAGCCCCAAACAACAATAGGGGCAGCTTCTAGTATGAACCTGTTTGTTCCCTTTGTCCCATCTCAGAACTCATCAGAGCCACTCCAGGGAGCACAGGACTGGACCTCCGTTCCTCCACCACAACAATATTAACTCCAGATGTTCCAGTTACACCAATTCCAACGGGAGTGAAGGGCCCTCTCCCGGATGGAATAGTGGGTATAATATTAGGAAGAAGTTCCTTGTCTCTACTAGGAGTTTCTGTGATTCCTGGACTGGTGGACTCTGACTACACAGGGGAAATCGAGGTACTTGTTTCTCCCCCTAGCAAAACTGTACAATTTTATGAAGGTCAAAGAATAGCTCAGTTACTACTCTTACCCTGTCATAAAATGGGCAAGTCTCTAACCGATAAGCCCAGTGGTGACTCTGGATTTGGCTCAAGCAATTTCGCTTTCTGGGTTCAGGAGATTACTAACTCCAGACCTCTAAAAGCTTTATATATTCAGGGAGTTAAAATTAAAGGCCTTCTAGATACAGGGGCTGATGTTTCTTGTATTGCTGGGAAAGATGGCCATCTTCCTGGCCAACACAAGTAGCCCCATCAGGACTCATTGGTATTGGTCGAGCACCCTCTGTAGCCAAAAGTGCTCAAATCTTAAATTGGACAGGTAATGAAACTTCAGGAACCTTTTGACCCTACATCATTCCTTCCATCCCCATTACACTTTAGGGACGCGATATTCTTACTCAAATGGGCACGCTTCTGTATTGTTCAGATGACAAGGTGTCAGTGCAAACACTACAAATAGGATATGATCCCTTAAAGGGGCTTGGAAGGAACAGACAGGGCATAAAAGGATCTGTTCAGGTTGTAGAGAGGAAAGACCGGTCTGGTATTGGCTTTTCAAATATTGCCCTAGGGGCCACTATTGTTCCTGAGGCTGCTGATCCTATTACCTGGAAAGATGATAAACCAGTTTGGGTGGAACAATGGCCCATGCCCTCAGAGAAACTTAAGGCAGCAAGAGAATTAGTTCAACAGCAGTTGGAGGCTGGCCACATAGAGCCTTCTACCAGTCCTTGGAATACTCCTATATTTGTTATAGAAAAGAAATCTGGAAAATGGAGACTTTTACAAGATCTAAGAGCCATTAATGCCACCATGGAGGCTATGGTTGCATTGCAGCCCAGGCCGCCATCTCCGGTTGCTATTACTGCTGATTATAACATCATAGTTATTGATTTACAGGATTGTTTTTTTTCTATACCTTTAAGTTCTCAAGAGAGTAAAAGATTTGCATTTAGTTTACCTTCTCATAATTTAAAACAGCCGTTCCAGAGATATCAATGGAGGGTCCTGCCACAAGGTATGAAAAACAGCCCTACCTTGTGCCAGAGGTTTGTAGATGCAGTTTTGTGGGATATAAGGAACCAACATCCTAATCTTTACTTAATTCATTACATGGATGATATTTTATTGGCTCATGCAGATCGTCCTCTTTTGCATAATGTTTTGAATGAAACAGTAACAGCATTGGCTAATTGTGGTTTGAAAATTTCTCCTGAAAAAATTCAAACCAACCCACCCTTTACTTATCTTGGCCAAGTGTTAAACACTCAAACTGTGAGTCATCAACCTCTACAATTAAGAAAGAAACATTTGGTTACCTTAAATGCTTTTCAGAAATTATTAGGAGATATTAATTGGCTGAGACCTTATTTACATGTCACTACTAGATTTAAAGCTTCTTTTTGATATACTGCAGGGGGATCCCTCCCCCACTTCTAAAAGAGTTTAATACCCAAGGGAAAAGAGGCCTTAACTCTCGTGGAAAAGGCCATTGGGTCCCAAAGGGTGAAAAGAGTAAGTTATGACTTACCATGGGAATTAATTGTGTTGGCTACTTTTCATACTCCAACAGGGTGATTGTGGCAGGAAGGACCTATGGAATGGTTACATTTACCAGTTTCCTCTAAGAAAGTTTTAGCATCTTATTCAAACTTAGTAGGTTTGCTAATAATCAAAGGAAGACAGAGAAGTGTGGAATTGTTTGGAAATGATGTGGACAATATCATCATCCCATATGACAAAACTCAGTTTCAAACCTTGTTGCAAACTAATGATGATTGACAAGTGACTTTGATTGATTTTAGAGGACAAATTTTGTGTCACTTACCTAGAAATCCATTGTTGCAGTTTGTGAAATGTAATCCTATAATTATTCCTCGTGCATGTTCCTTAGTCCCCTTTGAGGGAGCAGTATTGGTTTTTACTGATGGTTCTTCTAATGGTAAAGCAGTGGCCGTAATTAATGACAGACCTCATGTTTTAAGTACTTCAGAGACTTCATCACAAAAAACAGAATTAAGAGCTGTCTTATATGCCTTTACCATTCTAAAAGACAAGAGATTTAACTTCTATACTGATTCTTGCTATGTTCAGGGGCTGTTTCCTCATATTGAGACAGCAACTATTCCTGTTAGTAAAACCACAATTTTGGAATTGCTTATACAACTGCAACAATTGGTTTGTGTTAGAAAAGAGCAATTTTTCATTGGCCATGTCAGATCTCATTCCAGCCTTCTGGGACCTCTACATGAGGGTAATTGATTGGCTGATAATTTAACAAAACCTGCCATCTATGCAACTTTGGAGACAGAGGCAGTTACTCAAGCTCAACTGTCTCATAATATTCATCATCAAAATGCTACTGCTTTATGTTATGAATTTCAGATACCTAGGGAAGCAGCAAGACAGATTGTTAAAAATTGTCCAGCATGTCCTACTTTTGTTAATGTTCCAGCAGGAGTTAATCCACGAGGATTAAAATCTAATGTGTTATGGCAAATGGATGTAACTCATGTACCTACATTTGGAAAATTGTCTTATGTACATGTTACTGTGGATACATTTTCTCATGTTATTTCAGCCACAGCAAGAACTGAAGAAGCTTGCAAGAATGTGGTGCATCATTTATTTTTTTGTTTCTCACAATTAGGTATGCCAAAACAACTTAAGGCTGACAATGGTCCTGCATATACATCAAAATCTTTTCAACAGTTTTGTTCTCAATTTAATATTTCTCATTCTACAGGAATTCCTTATAACCCACAGGGTCAAGCCAAAGTTGAAAGAGCCCATCAAACTTTAAAAAATCAAATACACAAATTACAAGAGGGGGAGTTTAAGTATAGTTGTCCTCATCAAGTTTTAAACCATGCTTTATTTGTTATAAACCATTTAAATTTGGATTCTTCAGGCAATTCAGCTATGGCTAGACACTGGAACCCAGGAGGAAATGTTAAACCTATGGTAAAATGGAAGGATCTTCTCACAGGCCAATGGAGAGGGCCTGATATATTACTAACTAGTGGGAGAGGATATGCTTGCATATTTCCACAGGATGCGTCAACTCCCGTTTGGTTTCATGATTGATTTATTCAAAATGCCCCCGCTAACCTGAAGACTGAGATGGGTGGCATGGACCCTGTAGACTCAAAGGAATAGATGTGGAGCGATGCCTACCAACCATTAAGAAGAGGAGCTGTTTTCTTTGCATAGGGAGGCATCATTACATGCTGAACAGGATTTGCAACACTTGTCTAAACAAGAATTGCACCATCCACCCTGCCAGCCAGAGGAAGGAGGAACACTGACACACCAGATGAGAGAACTTTCATTGCAGAACAAAAACTTCCCTCTCAGATTATCCCCAAATCAAGACAACACACTATCAGATGCTGTCTAAAAACTATAGCAACGTCTTCAGCATCTGTTGTTCCCAATTACCAGCATGGGAGCAAATAGAATTTCTGGCAGAAGAAGCAGGAGATATGGTAACTTCACAACATGCTAAAAATGTAAACAAAATAAGGGTTTTCACTTCCTTTGTCCTCTCCTATTTCTCCTACAACTCCAATTCCTGCTTTCCCTACTACTCTTGTTTTTTGTAATCTGTTCCATGAGTCCCTTCGCCTTTATCTGGGAAGGAAGGGCAGGTGTCTACGGCCGTGGTGCCTAGCTCTGACTTTCAGTCTTTCTCTTTAGCTTTCAGAGAAGGGGCAGGTGCCAAAGGCCACAGCACCTGACTCCAGCTTCCAGTCTTTCTCTCTTACCTTCAGAGAAGGGGCGGGTGCCAACGGCCACGACACCTAACCCCAGCCTCCAGACTTCTCACCCTCCTTTTTCCACCCACATGTCTCTTCTTAAGGGGGTGGCTTGGACAAAGGGCTTATGAAGGAAGCTCTTGTTCACCTCCCATTTGTTTCTAACAACACTGAGAAGGACTGGCTGATCATTTCATGAGATTCTGGATATCCAATATGGAGATATTGTATTTATGACTCTAAAGTGGACTATTTTTTACCCTGTGTAAAACTCGACCTTATACTTCAAGGTTAGATGGGGAAAATCCCATCTCTGCTAGATGGTATATTAATGAATGGGTACCTCCAGTGTTAACACTGACCATAAAACGTCAAAATGATGTTTATAATTAGTCTTATAAACAAGTGTATTAACTAATTGTTTAACTGATGTTTCTTATAAGGGATTTGTTATTCTCAGACAGACTCCTGTGAATATGTTTTAAAAACATTGTTGGAAAAGATTTTTGGAGTTACAGCCTTAATAGCTACTTTTCAGCTGTAGCATTACCTAGGGAAGTTCATACAGCTACGTTTGCTGATCGGCTATCTAAAAACATTTCTATTGCCGTAGCTATTCAGGAAATCATAAACCAAAAGTTAGAAAGTAAGGTTAATGCTTTGGAGGAAGCAGTTTTAGCAGTAGGGCAAGAACTTGTGACCTTAAAAATTAAAAATTGGCTCTCCAATGTCACTCTGAGTTTAAATCTGTCCATACTTGGGTCAAAGTAACTTGGATTTTGGAACCATTCAGACCTAAGTATAGAACTTACTAAATTACATCAAGAAATTCAGGCATCATTTGCTAACCAAAAAATCATTAATGTCTATACTCATCAATGTGGGTATTTGAGGAGCAGTGATTCTTTTGTTGCTGTGTCTACTCCCAATCATCTTCAGAGTCAGCTCAATATGGAGTTTCATGGTTTCGTGCTAGAAAAAATAAAAAAGGGGGAGATATTGGGAGCCAGCCACGGAGGCCCACTGAGCGTTAGGGATCAGGAAGGGCCATTGACCCTGAGACCACTAGGATGCGTTCGGGAGCTATTGACCCCATTTCCTCCCCCTTTCTACTCAGGACTAACCAGATTAAGCTCCTGTGAGCTCAAAACATAAAAACTCTGAGACCGGGACAAACACAAGCTAACTTTATAAGCTCATTGCTCCCATTCTTCCACAAACTGCAGTTTTGGCTTTCACACAACTTACAATTCAAACTCGGGTCACATCTAAGAGCCTTAGTATTGGTCACAGGTTTCTGGGTCATGATCTTAGGATTTATTGAAGTTGAATAAGGTGTAAATTGTAGAATATAGTTTTAGAAGACAGCCATTTTGTTGAAAGAATGCGGCTACGTTACTTGCAGGTAGCCCACTGTGAACTTTGGACTGGGCCACATTCCAAACATTCTGGGATGGGCCACTTTAGTTTGTAAAGTAAGTACTTAAGTCTCTATAGAATTGTTTAACTTGATATTAGTACGAAAAGGGTTTATACGCAATATGAAAAGAGTTTATAGGCAGTACGAAAAGGGTTTATAGATTAAGGTTTCATGGATTAGGTTTAACATCTGTTATGGGATTATACCTGAAAGAACATCTGGTGGGTGGGGAACGCCCCTCACACACCTGACTGTGTATAAAAGACCCGTTGTATTTCCCAATAAACGGCTTCTGCACAAGACAGGGGTCCAGTCTCTTTCTTTCTCTCTCTCTTTCTTCTTCCCCCCAATCACCAACACCATCTCCACCTTTGGGGTACCCTGAACCTGGCTAGAGCTGGACTCCTGCATATCAGCAGGACAGTTATAATTCAAAATATAACTAAGAACGTAGCAGAGTTCTATGACCTCATGATGACATCAGTGCATGCCGGTGTCGCCCAGTATTTAAAGGATTGCTGTATTTCCAGAACCCATTGCCTAATTTGATTTCTTTTAATCAGAGGAGACTTTATCTCTAACTTATATTTCTTACACTTGATACCAAAATGAGAAGATACATGCCCTTGATTCAATAAATGAAATGATTTTTTATTTCTAGGGATATTGCATTACTGAATCTCCCTAGTAGTAAAGATAAAGCTTTACCTTATAGGATTAGGCTAGAATCATACTTATGTCACAGAAAATAATAAAGTTTATATCATATTAGTGGTACTATTAAACATTTTTATGAACATACCATTTTATAAGTTGCTATATAGTTGTGGATTTGAGAACATTCATAAACCCATACAAATCTAACATTTATTGAATTTCCCCTGCTACTGAAAGCAGTCTAAGACATTTTGGCCATGAGACGTGTCTCTTTGACCACTCTGCTTTATCACTTTTCATTCCTTAGGGAGAAGAGCTAATTCTTGACTTCACAGCCCCTGGCCTTTGTCAGGAATTCTTTTCTTACTAATCTTGATGGTCTCACTCTCTAGACTTCCGATCCAGGCCCAAGTCTGTTTCTTCTGGGAATAGCTGGGTCCTCTACAGGGTATATACTCTGGAACAGCTTCATTTGACCTCCCACTGACAACAGAAAATACCTCATCTCTTAGGGGCACTATGTGTTTTGTTGTTGTTGTTGTTGTTTCTTTTTTGTTTTTCCCAGTCTCAGGAATCAGCATTAGAATCAGGCCATGACCCAGCCTCCTTCATTATTCTTTAACCCCAAGGCTCTCTGCCTCTGTTTGCTCTCCTACACTTCTTGGCCATTGAGCGATAGGCACATTGATCCAGACATTCAGCCTTGTTAGCTATCAGGAAAAGGAGAAATGAAAATTAAAAAAAGACATCTTGCATGTTTCAAATTCCTAAGAATTAGAGGTCAAACCATACCAAATTATTATAAGAATGTGGGTGAAAGTAGGAATCTTTACGAACTAAAATGTAGTATTGACTTATGTAGCTATATTGGAGAACAATTAGGCAACAGGTTATAGAATGAAATAAGCTTATAACCTAAGGCTTTAAAATGGCACTCCCAAAGGGAAATTTCAAATATGATATTAATATTACTTATAATATTTGGGAGTTGGGCCTTGTGGTTTTCAACTTATGAAGAATGAATAAACAAATTATAATGGGTATATATTATAGAATCCATTCCCAGGGACACAGGACAAATCAATTAAAATATATGCCAATGGTAGGGAGCATATGGAAGAGACTAGCAATCAGAGAGAAAAAGAAAACTAGAACTCAATGAGATCAAACCAAGTAGGTCTTCAACAGGCTAGTAATTGAGGGTATTGCTAACTCAATACTCTACATACTTTTAAACAGAACAAACAAAAAAGGAATAATGCCCACTGAAAGTAAAATGGCTCAGATGATAGGTCTATAATAATGAAAATGGGGCAACACTTTGGATTCCACTGTGAGAGCTCTTCTGTCCTCTCAAAAAATCCTGCTTTCTCAAAAAAAAAAACATAATAATAATGAAAAGGATTCTCACTGCATTCATTCTCTCTTCCTGCTATAGCATGTTACCACAAGTTTTAAAATACAAATTTATTGTATTTCTGGAGATCAGAACTGTAATAGGGGCACCCAATCAAGCTGTTAGCAGGATTGTTTTATCTGATGACTCTATGAGAGTATCGCTCCTTTTCCTGGTTGCCGAGTCTACCTGCAATTCTTGGCATACATTCACTTATCTTCAAAACGCATCATTCCAACATTTGCTTCCACTGTCACATCTCCTCTCTGAAGGGTACTCTCCTAGCTTCTCTAATACAGACCTTTAATTACATTGACCCTGCTAAATAAATCATCCAAAATAATTTTCCCTTTTAAAAGCCTTCACTTAATGACATCCACAAAGAGTCTTTTTCTAAGGAAGGTAACATATTCAAGTTTCCAGGGACTAGGAGGTTGGCGTAAGTTGTTTCTCTGTTCGTTTTTTAAAACAGGTACTTTTAAGAAACCTAGATGTATTTTTCAAACACTCACCCTATCTTTAAAAAATAAAATAAGAAAACATTCTTTCTAAGTGTCAAACTAATTGAATTCATTATTGTATAACATAGGCAATTGCTATTAGGGACACTTTCTTCTTTCCATTATTTTGGTCCCATTTCTTACTTTCCCAATTATATCCAGAGACTCTTCTACCTTTTTATATCATAGCCTCATTGTCTACCCTTAATGAAATGAAGCACTGGTCATTTTTCTTCCAAAACATGGAATAAATTACCTTCATCATTTGTGCTCAGAAATACATGCTGTAATGCTAATGGAGGTTTGAGTTTTAAAAGAGACAACAAAATAGATGTTCAAGGACATTTCCTCCCGATGTATGCCTCCCTTCATAATACTGAAAAGTTTTACAAACATGTGTAAATTATTTTGCTTGCTGCAGGAGAAGAGATTGTGCAAAAAGCTACAAGAATGTCTTTATTTTGAGAGACAGAAAATTCCGCGCATAAACAGCAGATAGTGGCAGGAAAAATTAACTGAGATCATAT
>NW_006967248.1:0-6434 GCF_000164805.1 Carlito syrichta
CAAACTGCAAAACTGAAGATTACAAAAAAAGATGTTATCCAAAAAAACTGAGAGAAAGGCATGCCTCATCCATTATTAGACTGTCTAAAAATAGATGATGTCAAACAAATATGGACTAGATACAGGAATTAGAACAGGGACTAGATACGGATTCCATTACAAGTCAAGTGGATCCACAAATGTCTGCTCAGCATGTAGCGCTTGAGTTGGGGTTGGGGAGAACATCAATTCCACAGTGACTGCCTACTCTCCTAACAGCCTGACTCTGCTCTTGGGCTCTTCATTCAGGCTGTGTCCCCCTCAGTAGAAGAGACTGGCCTTCTTTTTCTACTATTCTTACCTTTCCTTTTGTGGATTCCAAACTCTTTGACCACAGTAAAAAATACCTGTGGGTACAAGCATGCATGTGTGTGCATGCGCACACACACACACACGCACGCACACACACACACACACACACACACACACACAGAGAGAGAGAGAGAGAGAGAGAGAGAGAGAAAATGTCAAGAAATAATTTTGTATGTACATTTGTTATATACAAAAAACTGATATTTTAGTTTGTGTTTTGTATTCTATTTTAATCCTCACATACCATAGTCTGACCCCATAATGTGTCTTGATTTTCAAGATATGGAAATCATTTTCTCTATACTGTCCCCACACTTATGTTAGCATCTCCTGGGTTATTTTCTTTCTCTAATCCTCAGAAATTCTAGAACACAATATTCTCTCATTTTTTTCATACAATATATATTAATTCAGCTACTGTTGCAAATTGCACCAGGTTTGGGTCAAGTAGGAAAGTTTGTATACTATTGTCACAACACCCACTGTGTTTGGTGTAACCATGAGACACAATATATGGGATATGGAATTAAATAAAATTGACACAATGTTAGTTTCTACATTTTAAAAAGTTCACTAAGAAAATGTTCCTTAACTGTGGGAATGTTTTTTTTTTAAAAGTTAAAAAAGAAATGATTCCAGGGAGCCTTAAAAGAATGCATGGGGTTTTGCAGGTAGAGATGGCATGAACATTTCAAATAGACCAGTGGGTAAGACTCCAGTAGAGGCAAGTAGAGTATTGAAGTTCTACTTCTGTTGAAGTTGAAAGTCGAATTCAATTCTGGGCAGATCTTGTGGATAGGAACAGGGCACTATGAAGGTCTTCACAGAGAGGTGAGCCTTTTGTTTGAATCTGCAAAATTTCAGGCTCAATCTACAGTGGTAAATCATGGTGAAGGAGATCAATTTGAAGCATTCAATGATCAGCTTTGAAATATAGATTACTCTGAGTCAGTGAGAATGTCAGCATAGAGGGCTGCCAGCCTGAGAAGGATGAGAGAGAATAAATGAGGCTGCAGAGTTGGGAACCGAAGGTAAACAAGAAAAGGAGACTTTTGAGAGCTAGAACACATCAGCCTCATCTCATCACTAGCAATAACCATGCATTTACTAACAGGAAGGAACTACACTAAGCTTTTTTACAAATATTGGTTAAGTCTGTTGACCACCTCAGGAAGATGGATACTGCTATTCCTCTAGAGAAGAACATATTAAAGTTGAGAAAGTCTGTAATTTGCAGCAACATGGATAGAATTGGAGGACATTAAATGCAATGAGTCAGGCACACAAAGCCAGATATCACATTTTCTCACTCATATGTGGGAGCTAAAATAACAGATATCATGAAGGTATTGAATAGAATGATGGATACCAGAGGCTTAAAATTGTAGTGAGGAGGAAGGATGAAGATGGGTTGGGGAGTGGGTACAAAAATATAGTAGATGGAAGGAATAAAATTCATTGTTTCATAACATAAGATGACTATAATTAAAATAATTTATTGTATACTTCAAAATAACTGAATGAGAATATATGAATTATTTCCAACACAAAGAAATAATAAGTGTTTGAGGTGATAGATATTCCAATGACCAAGATATGATCATTACACATGGCATGATTGTAACAAAGCATCTCATGTACACCATAATACATTCACATATTATATATTTGTTAGAATTACATAAAGATGTGGGATGATTTTGTTGACTTTACAAGTTAAGATAGCTGAAGCATGGAGATCTGAGAGTCCAAATCTGTTTTTCTGATTCCAAATGTTTTGCATGATTATTATTTACAAAACTCTTTTCTTGTTACATATTTTAATACCCTGCACTTTCAATGTATTTTGTATATTCCCTTTTGTGAATAGGCAGTTTTTTTTTCCCTTTGCACATTTCTGTTTTTAGTTTCTCATTCTATAAGATGTTTAGATAATATAAAGATATCACTCCTTGTTTTTTAATTATTTATTCTGGCATCAAGGGTATTTCACAGGTTGGAATGCTACCAGAACCAAGGAAACTTTCTTCATCACAATCTCTCATGGGGCACCTGTGTATATAATGCATTTCTGCCTCATGTGCACTTCATTTTTCTCTGTGTGTTTATTCAAAATCTGTTCTTATGCTCTGGTAAATACAGAGCACACAACAGGCAAATTCAAATGGAATCCCAAGTATACTTGTCCACGAATGGTTGTTCTACTGTAATCTGCAGCTTTGATTACATCCTTAGAGAACTATGTTACTAGTGGGCTAGGAACAACATGGTAACTACCTTATCCCTGACACCATTTCTCAACTTTCTTTTTTCTTTCTTATGCCCTTCAATAAACTGGCTTCTTTTGGGGCCTTCATTTTCTGAAACAAGAGTCTTCCCCAGGGCCTTTGTGTTAGCCATTTTCTCAGTGAGGCACACGCTTCTTCAGATATCCCCTGGGCTCCCATTCCTTCTCCCTTGAGGTCTCTGTTTAAATATCATCTTGCTTGCTGGCCCTGCCTGGACACTAATAAATTATAACCCTTTCTATTCACTCTCTTATATGAGTTAATTGGTTCCCAAAACATTTTTCACCAGCTAGTATGTCACATTATCATATCCCTTCTCCATCACTGAACTGTAGGAACTTCAGTTTCTCAGCACCCCACACTCATTGCTGAGAGAGTGCCTGGAACATGATCGGAACTCAATTTATGTTACTTGAATGCAGGAAAAAAATTCTCATGAAAGCTTCATGGGAAAAGTTGGAGAATAGGACAGAAGTTTCCCAAGAGACATAGCTCTGATGGGCATACGAACAGTGACTATATACACAAAATATAAAAATTAATTTCCTGTATAATTTCCACAATGTGAGTGATGCTTTTAGTGAAAATTCATCTTGTTATCTTTTCCTTTCCTTGTAGTCACCATCACCATATGGAGTCAGGGAATGATTTAAGAGTTTCAGAATTTCTTTTTCTGAAACATTCAGAGGAACCTTAATTACAGGCTTTCATATTTATATCTTTTATCCCAATGTATCTGATCATTGTGTTTGGAAACCTGCTTGTGGTCTTGGCCATAGCTCAGACTCCCACTCATACACCACTATGTACTTCTTCCTCTCCAATCTGTCCTTTGTAGACACTTGTCTTTTCTCTATCCCAAAGATTCTGGTGAACATTCAGACACACAACAAAATCATCACCTATAAAGATTCTGTGACCCAGATGTGATTTTCCTTTCTCTGTCTTGCTTCCTTCAGACCATAATAGCTTATGACAAATTTGTGGCCATCTATCATCCACTGAAGTACACAGTCAACATGAACCCCCAGGCTCTGTGGACTGCTGAATCTGGTATCTTGGATCATGAGTGCCCTGAATTCCTTGTTACAAGTCATAGTGGAGATGCTGCTTTTCCTCTGCACAGACTTAGAAATCCTGACATATTTCTGTGAACTTAATCAGGTCATCTATCTTGCCTGTTTTGACACCATTACTTTTGACTAATAATGTATTTTTATAGTTTTTTGCCAGGTGGGAGATGTCTTGCTGGGAACCTTTGCTCTTACTGTAAGATACTTTCTTTCATACGTGCAGTCTCCTCAGCTCAGGGAAAGTATGAAGCATTTTCCACCTGTGTGTCTCACTTCTCAGTTGTCTCCTTATTTTATTATAGAAGCCAAGCAAATCACAACTTACACTCGAGTGCAATAACCTCAGTAATGTACACTGTCATCACCCCCATGCTGAAACCCTTAATCTGCAGTCTGAGAAATAAAGACATTAAGAAGGTTCTATGAAGATTTATTGAAAGGAGAGCTATAAAGAGATTAATTTTCTTTAACCTTAAGAAGTGCCCATTATACAAGGGATCTATCAGGTTTTAGAGTTCAAAATGGTAAAATCAAAGCAGATTATGGAAGTAGAAATTTTCCCCTCTATATTTCCCAGAATTTTGATGACTTTGACTTTAACTTATTTGTACAATTTGAGAAGCTGTTTCACTTCATGGAGCTTTGTGCTCAGTTTTTCCCTTTGACCATTTTTGTATTCTCATGAGTTGATCTCAACTATGGACCAGAAATAGTTGGGAATCCCCATTCATTTCATGGGATAACAGAATTTCTTAGAAATCTGTTTTCTTGTGTGAAAAGAAAACTATACTTGACATCTAAGGTTATTTGTATAATTTATAGTAGAACAGTTGATATACTAGGTTTTCAAATTTGAGTCCATTATTCCTTTACCCATCACAATTTAAACTTTTCTTTATAATGGAGAATTTAAAGCACCAGTTTCTATTATTACAGGTCATTGGTTTCTATTATCATTTTCAGTATTGTTTCTTATTCATATCAGTGTCCACAGTGCATATATAGTCACTGGCACATATTAATTATCTTCTGAATGTCTGTAAGTGGAGTCTGCTTGAAAAGACAAATTTGAAGAAATGGTTTGTATTAGTATGGCTTAAAGTCAGAGATAGATTTAATCATAATAAAGTAAGTTTTACATTATATAATGCATAACAATGAATGATATTTCTTTTCATTCTTCATATCTGCTCATAGATGTATGGAAGATTAGTATTCATTTGTAAAGGAAATCGTTCATTTCAGTTAAAGACCAGTTGGCTTGTATTATGTTTCATTATTGAATTATCTTTCTGTATCTGCTTGCAAACTTCCAGTGTACCTACATATATGACTCATTTCTATGTCCTTAATGAAATATCATCTCTTTTCCTAAACTTTCTCAAGATCAATATATGGGTGGGGAATAAGCCATATCAATAACATCTATAATATACTTTGTGGATTCAGCTCCAGCCGGGTCCAGGGTATTCCAAAGATGGGAATGGCATCGGCATTGCAAGAAAGTGCTTCGGACAACAAACTCTGTTGTGAGCAGGACAGATACCATTTATTGCCAGTTTACAGTGAGCTTATATTCCTCTTTACAAGGAAACAACTTCACAAAAAAATTCCAAACTATTGATACAAATGATAAATTATCAATGGAAAACAAATCATATGATTTTGAAACAATGTCCAAAAAGGTTTCACGTGTTTTTCTTTCTGCCTGGCCGATGTTCCCTTAAGGGGTGGTTGGATGTGTTCTTCTTCATGCTTGGCAGCTCTCTAAAAGCAATGCTATTTCAAGATAACATCATTTCTCCCACAATCAAACCAAAAATTTCAAACTTATATACTTAAAACTATTCTATAAAAGTCACAAAACTTTTTTTGTTTGTTTGTTTGTAGTTGGAGTCTCACTCTGTCGCCCAGACTGGAGTGCAGTGGCCGCTCCCGGCCACTGCAGCCTCGACTGGCTGGGCTCCGGCAATCCTTCCACCTCAGCCTTCCAAGTAGCCGGAATTACAGGCATGCGCTACCATGCCCGGCTGATTTTTTATTTATTGTAATGATGAGGTCTCACCAAGTTGCCCAGGCAGGTCTCCGAACCTGTGGGCTCAGCCTCTCAAGGCACGGGATTACAGGTTGAGCCACTAAGCCCGGCTAAAACTTTTAATTAAATCATCCTATAATCTTAAGCAAATTATGTCCTACTACTAATATATATGTAAACCTTACAACAATTTTAATTATTATATTAACTAAGCTTCCTTATTCAAACTAATTCAGGGAAACAAGTTTCTCTGGGGGCTAAGATGACTTTGTGGCCCAGGGCCTTAGGAGAGTTTGTGTGTGGAGTACTTCAGAAAGATCTCCAGGTGCACATTCTTCCAGGAATGTTTCCAGGTGCACATACTTCCATGCAAATATAGATCTTTTAACACATGAGGAGTTTTCCCTCAAGGCTCTCTGGTTTTCAAAATTCCTCAATAGCCTTTTCTTATCCTGGAACATTTTATTTCTAAAGAAAACTTAAAAATAAACTTTTAGTGACATTATCTAGACCCCAAAGTTATTTCTCGTGTTTAATTAATGTATCATAAAACCTGTATTTCTAAAATCACTTCTACATTTAAACTATCACCACTCTATAAAACTTAACTTATATCCCTAACCCATACAACTTATAATCCCCTACATATATATTTAAAATTGTGCTAACTTAAATCTTATATCTGAA
>NW_006967249.1:0-725 GCF_000164805.1 Carlito syrichta
AAACTTAAAGCTTTCCCAAAATACCTGAATAGTGAATAGTGTAGTAAAGCGTGCAACAAACAAATGGAACCTGATAAATGACTTGAGCAGGACAGAAAGTCTTAATACGTCTCGCTTGATTTTATGGACTTGAGAGTAACATAGTAAATCACCCCCACTAAAACTTTATGTGATTCGGGGAAAGGCATTGACTTTCCAGGCACTGGTTTTCTCTTCTGAAAAGAGTAGTTTTAGATGCTTATATAAAATTTCAGGCACTTTAAGAGTCTGATGGAAGTTATGAGAATCTGAACACATGCGCATCTGAACAAAATTGTACATAGCATTCCAAACCCATATTGATTTCGAGGACCATAAAATTAAAGTTTCCTAAACCCTTCACTTTAAATTTCTATGATTCTATTAATACAAAATCACCTAATTTGTAAAGTATTTATGTAAAACCTAGACCAACTCTCTGAAATCTACTAAAACTGAAATTCAAACCAACGCCCTGAGATTTTAGAGGTCAAAGTATCCTTAGTATTGGTTACTTTTTTCTGTTGCTAGATTATAATGAATAAGATCTATATGTGTGTTTTAACAAAAAAACCAATGATCTAAAAAGCATAAGATAGCATGTAAAAAGTATCACCAAGTCATTTTGGTTCAGTAATTTTTTTATATTCAGGGATCCACATGCAGTTCATTACATGGACATATTGTGTAGAGGTGGGAATTGCGTC
>NW_006967250.1:0-764 GCF_000164805.1 Carlito syrichta
ATTTGTTCCAGAGATTTTTTTAATTCATTCTTTTGTATTTTCTACATATATATTTATGTCTTCTGTGAACAAAGCCAGTTTTATATCTTTTTTTCCATTCTGTATATGTTTATTTCCTTTTCTTGACTTATTGCATTAACTAGAACTTCTAGTGCAGTATTAAAAAAGAGTAATAAAGGGGCCATTCTTGCTTTGCTCAAGATCTTAGTGGGATATCTTCTTTTAGTTTCTCACCAGTGCATGTGATGCTAACAGTAGTTTTTTGTAGATTTTTATGTCAAGTTGAATAATTGACCCTCTATTCCCAGTTTACTCAATAGTTTTTGTTTAAATAATGATTAGGTGCTGGTTTCTGTCAAATGTTTTTTCTGCATCTGTTGATATGTTTAAGTGATCTTTCTTCTTCAGTCTGTGAATATGGATTACATTAACTGATTTTCAAATGTTGATTCAGTCTTGCATTCTTGAGATAAATCCCACTTGGTCATCTTTTATAACCTTTTTATAGATTGTTAGATATGACTTATATTTGGTTGAGGATTTTTCAAACTATGCTTAAAAGAGCAAGTTTTCTGTGTTTTTTACTTGTCAGGTTTTTGTCTGGGTTTAATATTAGGACAATGGTTGCTTCATAGAATAATTTAGGAAGTAATTCTTCTGTTTCTACCTTCTAGAAGATAATATGGAAAAATGGTATAATTTATTTCTTAAATGTTTGATGGAATTTACAAGTGAACCTATCTTAGACTAATGATTTCTACTTT
>NW_006967251.1:0-595 GCF_000164805.1 Carlito syrichta
CTTTCATATTTTTTTTTTTCATTAAAGGAGGTCTATCCACATACCTCTTCCTCAAATTTTTTAATCTCCAATTTCCAATCATGCTTCGTCCAAGTCAACCATCCAGTCAGACCATTTGGCAACAGCCCATGAATTGCATGCCTGGATGTTTTTCATTCCAAGCAAAGTTCACAGCCAGCAGCACTTCCCTAAGGTCTGTCCACTGAAAAGATTTCCTCTCACCGCTGCTCTTCAGGGATATACCAGGGAGAGGCTGTAGTGCTGCAACCATCTACTTTCATTTGATGCCTGCATGATATGCAGGCATCTGGCATATTTGTGAACCAGGCTTAAGTTTCCTCTTGCATCGTCAACAGATCATAGGGAACTTCTTATAAGGTTACAAGTGGAGACTGAGAGAGAACGCAGTGAAACAGGAATGGGATTTGTGACATTTGAACTACACTGTGGAATGGAAATGCTGTCAAGATTTGTGTGTGTGTGTGTGTTGGAGTTTCACTCTCATTCAGACTAGAGTGCAGTGGCTAGTAGTTTGCTTGACCTGCTGGACTTCGGCAATCCTTTCTGTCTCAGTCTTCCAAATAACTGGAACTAC
>NW_006967252.1:0-794 GCF_000164805.1 Carlito syrichta
AGGACCCCTCCCAGCCCTGATGCCCAGGATTCCTGGCCTTTTCTGTGCCCTTGACTTGGGCCATCTGCCCTCTCCACCTGCTGTAGGCTTCCGCCTTTGCTCGCTGTTCCCTCTTTCTCTGCTGCTCTTTTCCCCTCTCCCATTTCCCTCTCTATATATATCTTTTCTCTTTCTCTGAACCTGTTTCTTGCTAGTTCTCTTTCCTTTTCTCTACTCCCTTGTTTCTGTGTTATTCTCTCCATGTTTCTATTCTTGTTATTCAGTCCTCTTCATCTCCAATTCTCTTGCCTCCATTGCACTTTTCTTTCTCTCTGTATGTCTCTGCATCTCTGTGCAACTTTCTGAATGTTTCCCTCCCTCTGACTCTCATGTATCTCACTGTCGGTCTGTCTCCATTTGTCTCTCCCATTTCTTTTCTCTCCCTCTGCCCCAATCATTCTCTCTCCATCAATCTCTCTCTTCCTCTGTCACTGGTTTTTTTGGCATATTTTCTATGTTTTTCCTTTTCTTCTTTCCATACTTTTGTTTTTTCTCATCTGTCTTCATTCTAATTCTCTCTCTCTCTCTCTCTCTCTCTCTCTCTCTCTCTGTGTGTGTGTGTGTGTGTGTGTGTGTGTGTGTGTGTGTGTGTGTCTCCCCATTCTCTCCTTCACTCTCTCTCCCCCACTCTCTCATTTTCACTCTCCCTGTCCCTTTCTCTGACACACCCTGTGCCCAGGTCCTCTGCTCCCCTCCACCCCTATTCAGGGAGATTCTTGCCTCTGCCCAGTCCACAACAAAGAAATTACTGAAGA
>NW_006967253.1:0-6100 GCF_000164805.1 Carlito syrichta
GGGAGGATTGCTTGAGGCCAGGCGTTTGAGATCAGCCGGGGCAAGCCTCCTAGCAAGCCCCCTTCCCCCCATGTATTGATAATTTAAAAAAATAATTATTTAGAAAAGGAAGATTCAGTCTTCTCCTTAGTCAGCAAATACCTTTTGTCATCAAATTCAGGTAAATTCAGGGAATCAGCCAACCGAAAGAGCTAGGCTTGGGTCAGAAAATACAGGTTCAAGGCTCTAGTGGTTCATTTCTTTCATTCTGTAACTTTGGATATGTGGTTTAATCTCTTCTGTGAAGTAGTGGGGATACTAATATCTAATTCACAAGGTGTTTCTGAGGCTTCAACAAGAGTGTCCAGTATGGTACGCAGCAGGTGGTTTATGAACTTGGATGAGTCTAGGTCTGAATATCACTGTATTCCTGGAAAAGAGGGAAGCCAGGCATCTATAAATGCCTCAGAGGATTGTCCTTCCTTGTAAACTGTGGTAGATAACACTCAGCGTGTTCTCACGCAGTCTGTCACTGTCTTTATTAGTTCCCTTGAAATTCCCTGACCATCACATACACTCATGTTCAAATGTGAGTAGAGAATTGCTTCCAAAACCAAATGCTACTTTTATTTTCCTTTCATCTGAAAGTTGATTATTTGGAAAATAATATTGACTTCTCTGAGACTGCGCTGTTAGTAGAATAGCGTAGTTCTCATCAGGGAGCAGATCAGCAACTGAAGCCAGCCAAAGACTGTTAGCCTCCTAACACTTGCCTCTCCTCCTTTCATGGTAACAGTGGATGGCATCACATCTCAGAATGGTAACAAAAGACCAGCTGAGTAAACTGTCATATGGTGAGCAACAGCCTTTATAGCGTTTCTAACCTGATTGGAGAGAAGCAGAGCTATCTGAGTACTCTGGTGTGGGAACAGGTAGGTGAGAAGTGGGGGAGTTTAGTGATTAGACTGGGAGATAGCAGGAGCCAGACAGAGAAAGGCCTTAAAAGCCATGTTAGGGAATTCAGAGTTCTTCTGAGGGCAGAGGGAGGCCACTGTAGGATTGTAGACAGGCCACTCTAACTAGAGAACAGAGAAGAACAAAGGAAGGGAGATAAAGCTATTGCTAGGGAGACCAATTAGACACGCTGGCAGTGAGGTAAAAGCCAGCCGGAACAGACAGAAGTACAGGCAGAAGAGAGTCAGCCGTATTCAGGAGGGAATGACCAGGTCTTGGTAACAGAGGGGATATGGGAAGAAAACAAAGCCAACTCCCAGGTTTCTGCTTGGGAAGCAGGGGAGCTATTCCCTGAGGTGAGGGAGGTTGGGTGAGGATGGTGAGTTTAATTTTTGAAATCTCACTTTATTTTTTCCCACCTGACTTTCTGGTCAATCAGAATGAACTCTAGGGCAAATACCTATTTACCTCTCTAGCTTCAAAGATTCAACTGAAGTAACAAGACAGGTTTAAGTCTTGTTCCTAAAAGGATTCTGGCATGCCTCCGTTGATCCTTACCAGTCTTTCCTGGAACACAGTAGAGTGGATTATTCATTGTCCGCTCCTTCTGATCTCTTACAACTAAAGTATTTCTTCCGTTTTTTTTGGTACTTATATACTTAAATAAAAAGAACATATAATAATATTCAAGATTTTTCTGGTGGTTTGCTTATTCACTTAAGCCTGAAAGTTCTTTTGTTTTTTTTTTTTTTTTTGAGTTGGAGTCTCACTCTGTCGCCCAGACTGGAGTGCAATGGCTGCTCCTGGCCACTGCAGCCTCGACCTGCTGGGCTCCAGCGATCCTTCTGCCTCAGCCTTCCGAGTGACCGGAATTACAGGCGCGCGCTACCACGCCCGGCTGAGTTTTTGATTTATTGTAGAGATGAGGTCTTGCTGCCCAAGCGGGTCACGAACGCCTGAAAGTTCTTAAAATAAGTTTCTTTCTGCCTCAGAAGAGATTTTCTTTGTAGATATGTCTAACTGTGGTTGGAAATTCATTGGAAGAATGTTTTGGGGATTACTAATTTTATCTGCTGGAGGTCTGAAATGTAACATTATAAGATAGAAAACTTTCACAGCCTAGTCACATCTCTGTCTCAGTTGTTTCCTGGAGAATTTGTCTGTCTTAGTCCCATCTGTTTAAGGTCCACAGGGAGTTCATCGTGTTATGTGTGATTAGCTTTGCCGTAGGTCGTGTGAAACAAGCTGGACATCAGCTGAAGAAAAACCTGAGGAGCTATATACTGAAGTAGACTCCTGCCTGCTTCCGAAACAAAATGCTGATGTTACATACTAACTGGAGTTCATGATGAGTAGCTTTGGGTAAATAAGGACCCCTCTAAAGAGTGCATCTAAAGAGATGTTGCATCTTATCTGTTGAGGAAGTAGCAAGGATGACAGTGGCGGGAAGACACTGTCAGAGTCAAGTTTCTTTTAGCAGGTGTCTTCCCTCAAAGGGAACCCATTCTAAATGGGCTCTAGGATGTGCAGAATTCTTACATCACCATACTTTTCTTTAAAAAGGAAGCAGAAGCAAAGAGTAAACTTAATATAGGCCAAATAGAAGTCTGGGTTGTGTACTCTGTGAGGGCAGAGACCCTATCTGTTGCTCATTCTGGTGTCCCCAACAACTAGCTTAGAGTCTTGCTTACATAGGTGCTCCATAAATACTTGATCAGTGCGTGACTGAATGAATGAAACATTCTAAATCTTCTGGTAGTAGACAGAAAGTGCACAAATCATAAGTCTGGTAAATTTTCACAAAGTACCACCTCGTGGACCTAATGCCCATATGAAGAAATACAGCCATGCCAGTTGCCCAGCTCCCTCCTTCACCTGTCACAGGCACGGCTCCTCCAGGAGTAAGCGCCAGCCTGACTCCCAGTGCCGTGGTTCTGTTTTGCCCATTTGGGGGCAGATGTGTCCTCTCTTCTGTCTTTCCTTATAGCATCCTCATAGCATCAGTGAGAGCGATCACGTTATTGGGAGTAGCAGTAGTTCATTTCTTCTCGGTACAGTATTCTGTTTTACAAACATGCCACAGTGTATCCACTATCCTACAGATGGATACTTGGGACTATTGCAGCAGGAGTGCTGCTGCGACGGTTTTTGTACCTGTCTTTTGGTGAGCGTACACGTGCATTTCTGTCAAGTGTGTACTTAGGGGTAGAATTCCTGGATCATAAAGCTTGTGACTGTTCAGCTTTAAGATACCACCACACAACTGACTAGATTTTCACTTGCACTCGCAGAGCTCCTGTTGTAGCACCTGGCCAGAACCTGGTCGTGTATGTCTTTTTCATTTTAGACACTGCTAGGTGAACGTTGGTGTCATATCAGGGTTTTAATTTACATTGTCCTGATGACTAAGGAGGTTGAGCATTTTCTAGATTTGTTTGTTTGCATATCCTCTTTTGTGAAGTTAACTGTTTTAGTCTTTTGCTCATTTTTCTACTGAGCTGCCTGCCTTTTTCTTACGGAATACCCTATGTAGTCTGGGTACGTGTCCTTTGTTGGAGATATGTAATGCAAAACTCCTCTACTCTGGGGGCTGCTGTTTCACTCTCTTAATAGTGTCTTTTGGTGAAAAGAAGCACTTAATTTTGTGAGGTCTACTTTATGCATTTTGCTTTTTATAGTTAGCAAATTTTTGTGTCCTATTTAGGAAATTTTGCCTATTGGAAATGTATGAAGTTTAAGTCTTCCACCCTTGTTGAAGTTAGAATATTAAGTTTATGCATTTTGCTTTTTATAGTTAGCAAATTTTTTGTGTCCTATTTAGGAAATTTTTGCCTATTGGAAATGTATGAAGTTTAAGTCTTCCACCCTTGTTGAAGTTAGAATATTAAGGGAGAAAGGACCCTTCAGTCTAATCTGTTGTTCCTTATCCTGCTGCAAATCCAGGATCTCTGTGAAAACCTCACTGAGACTCTGGACAATAGTGAAACTCTGTGCAATACGCACATCACAGCAGATTTTCCTGCCGTTCCAGGGAGCACCCATACTGACTTTCAAGCCTATCCGTGGACCCTTGGTTAGAGAACCCCTAATCTAATCCACCCAGTCAACTTTCAGTGAGACATTGAGCTCAGGAGGGAGGGAGTCACACTGTCAGTTTGCAGCCCAGCTGGGATTAGAATCCAGGCCTATCGACCCCTATTCCGGTGCTCTTTCTAACAGAATTCCCTACTCTAGTCTTTCTGAGACTATCTTGTGGGCAGCACCATCCAAGGGAAAGCGTTTTCAGCCCAGGGAGGTCTCTGTCCACAGGCAGCCAAAAATGGCTACATGGTGACACTCGTCTGCTTTATGCATTGACCTTAACACTTAAGCTCCGGGTGCTCCTGGCCCGGCCCCCAGGGCTGCCCCTCGTCTCTAGAAACCTCTGCCTCCTCGCGGTCTCGCAGCAACGGGATGCTTTCTGTGGGCGGGGCAGGGACCCCGAAGACTTTGCTTTGGTCTGAAACTTGGCTGCAGTGGCCGTGGGTGTGCCACTGCACTCCAGCCTGGGCGACAGCGTGAGACCTTCCGCCCCTTCCTTTGAAGGCAGCTTCTGGCGGCTCCTCCTGTGCCCCAGGCCTAAGGCCGAGGGCTGTCTCTTTCCATACTGTCACCTCACCTGGAGGACTGTGGGACTGGGGTCAGGGTCGGCCTCTGGGCTGTCACGGTCTTGTGTCCTCACCCCCCGCGGAGTACCTGGCACAGAATAGGCCCTGAGCTGGAGGTCAGGGAGGAGGCGACAGTGGGTCGGCCTTCATGGGAGATGCAGGCACCAGGGAGGGCTCTGGTTCTCAGACAGCCTGAGATGCCAGGTCCTGTGCACAGCCCCCTTTGGTACGTGCATTTTGGCTCCCTTTGCCAGGTGTACCTGTCGTGACCAAAAATGGCCACTCGGTGAAAAATGAGAGGCCGTGTGTTGCAGCTCATGTGTGTAATCCCAGGACTTGGGAAGCCAAGGTGAGAGGATTGCTTGAGCCCAGGAGTTCGAGACCAGCTTGGGCAACATAGCAAGACCTAATCTCTACAATAAATCAAAAAATTATCCTGGTGTGGTGGCATGTGCCTGTAGCCCCAACTACTTTGGAGGCTGAGGCGGAAGGATCGCTTGAGCCCAAGAGGCTGAGGTTGTGGTGAATCAGAACCACACCACTGCATCCAGCCCGGGTGACAGAAAGTAGAGAGGGAGGAAGAGAGGAAGGGAGGAAGGAAGTCTTGCCCTTGCCCTTGCCCCTTACTGGACAGACATCAGTGAGAGTATCGTGGGGGCAGAGCTGGTTGGGGGTTCGCGCCCCGTGTTACACATCAGCCTGTGTTTATCTGGGTTTCGGCATCACTGTGTAGATGCCCTTCCCTCTCCCAGCTGCCTGAGAAATGTCAGCCTTGGAGGTAGGCAGTCCTGCACTTTCTAGCTGGCTTCTCCATGGCAGGAAATGTCAGACCAGAGCATGCGGTTACCTGCCATCAAACAAATTAGGCCTCTGGGCTTGAGGAATGCAACCTTCTTTCCTGCCACCTTCTCCGCCCACCCCACCCCCACTTTGTCCTCCACCTCCCCCCGCCACCCCTACCTTGTCCTCCCCTGGGCCTGCATATGGGGAGAGGCCTGCTGCTTCCGGAGAAGACCCGGAAAATAGCTGTGATCTCTCTTTCTAGGGCTCCAAGTGTACTCTGAGATTTGGAAGAAGTCAGGTATTGAGAACCCTGTCCCCTCCCCCACGCAGGGAGGCAAAGGCAGGAGAGGTGGGGAGGGAGAAGTGCCCCATTAAGAATCAGCCTGGCTCCGAAGTCACCCCAGGAGGAGACGCCCTCTAGAGCCCAGGTCATCCTTTCAGCTCATCCCACTTGTGGATAGGCTGTCTGAAGACCACAGGTGGAGGAATGAGGGGTGGAGGGGTGGAGGGGTGGGTGCTGGATGCCCTCTCTACTGGGATCCCTGCAGAGCCCCTGCAGCAGTTGCATCCTCTGTCCTCTGATGGGCAAGGTCTCTGCTGGGTGTTCTGGGCACACAGCAGCGTGGGCTTCTTGCCTGGCTCCTCCTGCAGCTGTTTGGGTCCTCACTGGCCAAGCCACCACACTATGTCATCAGGATCCTGGGAGTGCAGGTCTTCTTGCTCGCCGTCCTAAATGC
>NW_006967254.1:0-656 GCF_000164805.1 Carlito syrichta
ATTGACTAGCGATTTAACAAGCTAGCCAGCTGGATAGTCAAATGACTTAATGAAGTGAATTCACTAACTAGCCACCTGGATATCCAGCTGACTTCACTAGCTGATTAACGAGCTCGGCAGATGGACATCCAGGTGACTAAACTAGCAGACTTAAATACTTATACAGCTGGCTAGACAGCTAATTAAACTAGCTCTCTACCTCACTAGCCATCTGAATAGCCAGCTGACTTAACGAGTTGACTTAATAAGCAAGCCATCTGACTGGACAAGTGACTTAACTAGGTAGCTACCTAGCTAGGCAGCTGGCTAGCCAGCTCACTTAACTAGTTATTTTAACTACCTGGTCTGTTTTCTAGGCAGTTGAATTAAGTAGCTTGCTACATAGTTAGCCAACTGGCTATGAAGCTGAATTAACTAGGTGAATTAAATAGTTAACCAGCTGTCTAGCCACCTGACTTAACTAGCAAGCTACCTAGTTAGCAGGCTGGCTAATCAGTTGACTTAACTAGGTGACTTAACTAGCTAGCCAACTGGCTAGCCAGCTGACTTAACTATCTGATTTGACTAGCTAGCCAGCTTGCTAGCCATCAGACTTAATTGCCTAGCTACCTAGCTAGTCAGTAGTCTAGCCAGCTGACTTAACTATCTGCCTTAAT
>NW_006967255.1:0-782 GCF_000164805.1 Carlito syrichta
AAATTTGTACCACAGAAATATTCTCTAATACATTCAGTCTGAGAAAAAAGAAGGAAATGAAATCCACTCTGCCAGAGTACACACTATTTTTGTGAATGAAGTAGCATAAATTTGGGCATCAACACAGGCATGTACAATTTTGAATGCTATATTTACATAACAGAATAAGTTGCATATACTGCTCACAGGGATAATTCACAGTAGGTTGGAAAGTCCTCATCAAGTTTTAATGGGTACAAAATGAACTGATTATCTTCTTAGAATGCAAATTCTGATTCAGATTTGGAATTCACCTGAGCTTCAGCACTTCTTTTTTCAGTTGGCGGGTCTCATTCTCTTACCCATACTGGGGTGCAGAGGAATAGTCACAGCTCACTGCAGCTGCGATCTCCTGGTCTGATGGATGCTGGGACAAATTGGTATCAGGTTCTAGTGCACACAGGTGCAATACAACATCCATGCTGAGATCTATAGGCCCCAAAATAGTATATTTTAATATCAATCTAATAATAAAGAAACATGTCCTAGGCAGAAATCCATCTACAGGTATCACCCATGGTGTATAATCTCAAAAACTGTATTTATATTGTTTGTTTTTAGCATCCTAAAGAGCAACTCTCTTCTAATAATTCTTTATTCAGTCATTTTTGTGTTGTTCTGGACAGTAACTGCCATCCTGTTTCTCCATGGAGCTGATGGGACATCATGTGAAATCTTTTTTATTTTATTTTATTTTTATTTTACTTTATTTACTTTTTTTGAGTTGGAATCTCACTGTCACC
>NW_006967256.1:0-816 GCF_000164805.1 Carlito syrichta
TTACTCTGAAGCAATGGGGGAGCTCGAAGATCTGTTTCTTGTTGGTCCCATAGCAAACAACCTGGGAATTTTTTTGATTGAGGATGCGTACAACGATGATTCTGTATTCGTACATTGTTGGAGGCCATGTAGTGTCCTGTATGTGTGAACTCTCTTTCCCTTGATTCCTGTTTCGAAAACCTGATTCTTGTTTAGCCCTTAGTAAGGAGTCATGTAGATTATTTGATAGAGGTACCGTGGAAAACAGATTTCTTCTCTTTTATTAGCAAGAGTCCATGTATTTTCCTGTATTTGAAGATTGCTATTACCCACATTCATGCCTCGAATGCCTGATTCTTCACGCCTAAATGCGGAGACATAGAAGCCCAGATTGCTGATTAAAATTTATCAAGAGACCTTGTTTTTTTAGGCAATTGAGAACTCCAAGACCGGATTACCTTTCCGTTCTCAGCAAGATGCTGTGATTTTCCTGCCTTGTGGATTCCATAACTCTGTATATAAAAATTCAGATGCCCAGATATTTCCTAGGGACTTGGATTCCATGAAGCCTGGTTACATTTTAATAATTCGTACAAAATATTTGGTAACTGCAAAACCCTCGGCCCCTCTCCAAATAAAGTACAAACGGAAATTTAAGGTTTAGCAAGTTCATGTTAAGACGAAAGTTACATCCAAATACAGCGAGATGATACTTTTTTCCGGGAAACTGGCCTTAATTGTCACGAGGAACCTAAGGACTTCTACTACCAGGTAGCCGATTACAACTATCAGAGGCCCAGAATGTTGCTGGAGTCCTGAAATGACTGATTCATAACC
>NW_006967257.1:0-1159 GCF_000164805.1 Carlito syrichta
CCATCCTGTTCCCTCACCCCTTCACAGGTAGTATCCCCAAGAGCCCTCCCCAAATCTCACAGCATGCAAATCACATGTCAGAGTTGGTCTCCAAGGAACTCTGCAGTGATAGCCTGTTGGATCCACTATTGTTTAAATTGGACCTTGCTCTCAGTGCTTCTTGTGCCCTGAATATTAACTAGCAACACATATACATAAATTATGAATGTGTGTGTGTATTCTGGGGGGATGTGTATGTGTGCTCTAAACATCTTCCTGATGTAGTATCCCTAAAATATTAATACATCACCCAATATGCAAAGCCAGCATTTTAACTGCCGACTTAAGGAGCTGGTTTTCCCACTTTTGACTGCTGTCATTCATTCACAAGCAAACCAGACCATGTCATTCAACAGTATAATGTTCCTCATGGCCTACACAATGGCATCTAGTGCCTATGAGTCTATGGCAAAAAGATCACCTTGATCTGATCAATCATCACAGCCTCATTGCATCTCATCTCAGCTACTCTTGTCCTGTACTTTATGCTCTACCAACACCAAATCACCTGTAATTTCACAAACACACCATGCTAATTCTCCCTGCCATGACATTTTACTCATGTTGTCCTGTCTGCTTGGAACACCCTCCTCCTTTCTCAGAGTACCACCTCTTTCTTTACCTAGTTTAACTCACAACCTTATCAAGGGCAGACTGCTGGGAGCAGAATGCCCAATATTAGAAAGTCAATCAATATCTAACATTTTTTAAAAATCAAGGAAACAAGGAGTAAACATTTTATTTAGAAATACTGAGTTGAAAATGGTAGGAATGGCATGTCAGTGGTAGGAATAGATGTCAGTAGGAAAGGATGCTATTTTAATACATTGCCTTGAGTTTTATACTACGTACACACATTATTTTAATATGTATTTAATTGATTAATCAGATACTCAGCTCATTCATCAGTTCACCCAGAAAACCTTCCCTAACCTCTCTTTGGTGCTCACAAAACATTATATCTGGGGTTATTTCTCTATCATTATACTTATCACACAAATAAATAATAAGCAGTTTGTGTTAGCAACTCCCCTATGAACTAAGGTTCTTGCAGACGAGAACCAAGGTTTATTTATACAGTATTGTATTCCCACAGAAATGATATTTAGAATTAAATTTG
>NW_006967258.1:0-2879 GCF_000164805.1 Carlito syrichta
CACACTCATCACAGAGGGGGGCAAGTCACTGGGGAAACCATTATGGAGGAGGACCAAAAACCTGGACATCAATCCCATAGGAGGCTCAGTCACTGGGGCACACATAATTCAGTAGGTCCAGTCACTGGGACACCGATCACAGAGGAAGACCAGTCACTGAGGCAACCATTATGGAGGAAGGCCAGTCACTGGGTAAACCTTTGCAGAGAAAGGTTAGTCAATGGGGATACCATTATGCAGAGGTGGGCCAGTCACTGGAGCAACAAGCACAGAAGATGTTTAATCACTAGGGTTTCCATTATGGATGAGGACTAGTTTTGGGGCACTGATCACAAAGGAGGGCCAGTCACTGGTTCACCCATCACAAGGCAGGGCCACTCACTGTGGCACTCAATACAGAGGAGAGCCAGTCCCAGGGACACCTATCACAGAGGAGGGCAAGTCACTAGGCCATCCATTATGGATGAGTGCCAGTCACTAGGGAACCAATCATAGAGGAGGGTCAGTCACTGAGAAACCCTTCACAAAGAATGCCAGTCACTGTGGCATCCATCACAGAGGAGTGCCAGTCACTCGGGCACATATGATAGTTGAGGGCCAGTCACTGGGGCACTCAATACAGAGAAAAGCAAGTCATTGGAACAACAATCATGAAGGAGAGCTAGTCACTGGGCACCCATCACAAAGAGGACCAGTCACTGGGCAGTTATCACAGAGGAGGGACTGTTACTGAGGCACCTGTCACAGAGGAGGGTCAGTCACTAGGGTGCCCCTTATGAGGGAAAATCCATCACTGAGCCACCAATAATGGAGGAGGGCTAGTCACTGTGACACACTTTATGTAGGAGACACAGTCACTGGGGTAGTGATTACAGAGAAAAGCTAGTCACTAGGATATACATGACAAAGGAAAATCAGTTACTGGGGTGCATTTCACAGAGGAGGGCCAGTAACTGTGGCACCCATAACACAGGAAGGCCAGTTCCTAGAACCCCCATCAGGCAGGAGGTCAAGCAATGGGTCCACCAATCACAAAGGAGGGATAGTCACAGGGGCATACATTTTGAAGGAGGTCTAGTCACTGGTACAAACATCACAGAGGAGGGCCAGTCATGGGGGAAACCATCACAGAGGAAGTATAGTCACTGGACACCCATCATAGAGGAGGACCATTCACTATGACAGTCATCACAGAAAGGTTCAGTCACTGGGGCAGCCATTATAGATGAGGGCCAATCACCGGGGCACCCATCACAGAGGAGTTGTAGTCACTGCGCATCCATCACAGAGGAGGGTCAGTCACTGGGACAGCCATTACAGAAAAGGGCCTGTCACTGGGACACCCATCATGAGGAGGCCTGTTAATGTGGCACCCACCCACATAGGCAGGCCAGTCAACAGGTGCACCCCTCACAGAGGAGGACTAACCACTAGGACATCCAACACAGTGGAAGGCTACTCACTGTGGCACCCATAACAGAGGAGGGCTAGTCACTGGGGCACCCATTATGGAGGAGGGCCAATCGTTTGGACAACTGCCACACAGAGGGGCTAGTCTGGGGTAACCATTACAGTGGACTGACAGTCATTGGGGCACCAATCACAGAGGAGTCCTAGTCACTGGGGCACCCATTATGAAGGAGGCCCCATCACTAGGACACCATTCACATAGAAGGGCCTATCACTGGTGCACCAATCACAGAGGAAGAACAGTCACAAATGTACCCATCAGAGAAGAGGGTCAATCAATGAGACACCCATTATGGAGGAGGCCCAGTCACCGTGGCAACTAATACAGATGACAGCCAGTCACTGGGATGCCCATCACAGAGGAAAGCCAGTCACTGGGATGCCCATCACATAGGAGTGCTAGTCACTAAGGCATCTACTATGGATGAGGGCTTGTAACTGGGGCACCCATAATGGAGGAGGGCCAGTCAATGGGGCACCCTTTATGGAGGAGGCCCAGTCACTGCAGCCATTAACACAGATGAGAGCCAGTCACTGGGGCACCCATCATAGAAGGGTGCTAGCCACTAAGCCATCCATTATGGGGCACCCATCACAGAGGAAACCCAGTCACTGAGTCACCTGTCAAAGGGAAGGACCAGTCACTGATGTACCTGCCCATTATAGAGGAGGCCCAGTCACTGGGGCACCCATCAAAAGGTCCAACTTCTGTGGCACTGGTCAGAGGAGAGTCTGTCACTGGGACACCCATCATAGCAGAGGACCAGTCACTGAGACAACCATCAGAGTGGAGGACAAGTCACTGGGGCATTGATCACAAAGGAATCCTAGTCCCTGAGGAACGATTATAGTAGAGATTCAGTCACCAAGGAGGACTATTTGCTGGGGCACCCAACTGGAAGGAGGTAGAGTGACTGAGGCACAAATTATGAATGAGATCCAGGCAATGGAGTAAATATTATGGAGGAGGCCCAATCACTGGGACACCCTTCACAAGTAGGGTCAGTCATTGGAGCAACCATTAATGAGGAAGTCCAGAAAATGCAGCACCCATCACAGAGGAATAGTCACTAGGGGACCCATTTTGAAGGAGCCCAGTTACTAGGACACCCATCACAGCAAAGGGGTAGTCATGGGGCACCCATCATATATGAAGGTCAGTCACTGGGGCACCAATCACAGAGAAGGCCCAGTCACTGAGGCACCAAAAATGGAGAATTTCCAGTCACCAAGACACCCATTACAGAGGAGGGATAGTCGCTGGGGCACCCATCACTTATGAAGTCAGTCACTGCAGCAACAATCACAGAGAATGCCCAGGAACGGAGGAACACATTATGGGAGAGGCTCAGTCACTGGAACACCTAACACAAAGGAGGGCCAATCACTAAGGCACCCATTATGGAGGA
>NW_006967259.1:0-540 GCF_000164805.1 Carlito syrichta
AGGCATGGTGGTGCATGCCTGTATTTCCAGTTACTTTGTAGACTAAAGTCTGTAGTTCCAGCTACTGGGAAGACTGAGACAGAAGGAAAACCTGAACCAAGCGGACCGAGGCTGTGGTGGCCACCAACATACTACTGCAACCCAACTTGGGCAACAGAGTGAGACTGGCTAAAAAAAAAAAGAAAGAAAGAATTAGTATTCAACTTTTTGATGTAAATTCCAGCCAAATCTTTCCTTCCTTCTGTTTCTGAGTTGGGTTCTCACCCTGTTGCTCAGGCTGAATGAAGTGGCAGGCTCAAGGCCACCTCAACCTCGAACAACTTGTCTCAGGCGATCGTTTCACCTCAACCCCCAAATAGCTGGAACTACAGGCATGCGCTACCCTGCCAGACTAATAATTTGATTTTTATTGTAGACAGAAGGTCTCACCGAACTGCCCAAACTGCTTCTCACCTTGCCCTCCCAAAATGCTTGGATGACAGGTATTGGTAAACTCACTCGGCCCTTTTTTTTTTTTTAATTTTCCAAACTGCCACTTAA
>NW_006967260.1:0-496 GCF_000164805.1 Carlito syrichta
TGGCTTCCATCACAGGACCGACCATCGCCAGGACTGATCATTCTTATTGTGGCTTCCATCACAGGACTGACAGTCCTCAAAGAAGATAGCTAGTCACCAGTATACCCTGCACAGAGAAGGGGTATGCTTTGCGACACCCATAACATGGGAGGATTGGTCACTGGGAAACCCATTAGGATGAAAGGGCCAGTCACTGATGTACCCATTATAGAAGAGGCCAAGTCACTGATGTACCATTCCCAAAGAGGGCATGTCACTGGTTCACCCATCACAGAGGAAGACTTGTCACTTGGGAACCCATCACAGAAGAGGGCCAGTCACTGGGGTACCTACTATGAGAGAGGCCCAGACACTAGAGTAACTATAACACTGGAAAGCCAGTCAATTTGGCACATATCATAGAGGAGGGCTCAACACTAGTCATACATTATGAATAGGAATAATCACTAGGGCACCTACCAGAGAGGAGACACGTCACTGAGGCACCTATCCCAAA
>NW_006967261.1:0-963 GCF_000164805.1 Carlito syrichta
GTAGCTAGGTAGATAAGTCAGCGGGCAAGCCAGCAAGCTATGAAGGTAGCTAGCTAGTTATGTCAGCTGGCTATTCAGCTGGCTAGCTAGGGAACTAGGCAGTTAAGTAAGCCTGCTAGTCAAACTGGCTAGCTGATTAAGACACCTAGTTTAATCAGCTGCCTAGAGAGCTGGTTATATAGGTAGCTCGCTATTTAAGTCAGCTGGCTAGCCTGCTGGCTAGCTAGTTAAGTCACTTAGTTAAGTCAGCTGGTTGGCCAGAAGAATAACTAGGTATTTAGGTCTTTAAGTCAGCTGGCAAGCAAGTGGGCTATGTAGTTTGGAAGCTAGTTATGTCAACTGGCTACCATCAGACACCTAGTTATGTCAGCTATTTATTCATCTGGCTACCCAGCTGTCTAACTTGGCAGCTAGCTAGTTAAGTTGACTGGATAGCTAGGTGGCTACTTCATTAAGGAAGATAGTTAAGTCAGTTGGCTAGACTACTGACTAGCTAGGCAGCTAGGCAATTAAGTCTGATGGCTAGCAAGCTGACTTGCTAGTCAAATCAGATAGTTAAGTCAGTTGGCTAGCCAGCTTGCTAGATAGGTAGCTAGATAGTTATGTCAGCTGGCTAGCCAGCTGGCTAGCTAGTTAAGTCACCTAGTTACGTCAACTGATTAACCAGCCTGCTAGCTAGGTAGCTTGCTAGTTAAGTCAGGTGGCTAGACAGCTGGTTAACTATTTAATTCACCTAGTTAATTCAGCTTGATAGCCAGCTGGCTAACTATGTAGCAAGCTACTTAATTCAACTGCCTAGAAAACAGGCCAGGTAGTTGAAATAGCTAGTTAAGTGAGCTGGCTAGCCAGCTGCCTAGCTAGGCAGCTACCTAGTTAAGTCACTTGTCCAGCCAGGTGGCTTGTTTATTAAGTCAACTCGTTAAGTCAGCTGGCTATTCAGATGGCTAGTGAGGTAGAGAGCTA
>NW_006967262.1:0-655 GCF_000164805.1 Carlito syrichta
AGGACAGCACAGTGAATTGAAGAAGACAGACCTACAAATGGATGGACACAGTGAAATAGGATAAGTGCATCAGTGGCTGGTTCTGTGGGAAGACACTGAGGAGGACTTGCTGAGTCTCTGGGAACTCAGGAAAGATGATCTAAATCCTGCTGGTTACTAAGGAGGCCATCAAGTCAAAGAGGCAGCAGAAAGAACAGAAACAAAACAGCATGTGGAGAATTGGAATTAGAAAAAGCAAACAAACAAAAAAGCCCGAATTGCTGGAACAATGCATTCATTCTATTCTTAAAACCACCTAACATCCTGTCACGCTTCCTCAGAGTCACCAGACTTGACTAGTGGTGGGTTTTGATGGTTTGCCTCTTTTCTGAACTCTTGCTGTTTCTATGGGACCTCGTAAAGTGCAGCACCACTTCCTTCCCAGTTCTACCACCGCAGTAAGTGTGTTGGGTAGGGATCTTCTCATGTATTGGGATATCAAAAGTCATTGTATCCTCAAAAGACCTCTCCTCTTCATGCTTATATTCTCTAATGAGTTTGTTAGACTTCCCCACATTTCTCTGCCTCTTAAACCTAGCACTTATCTAACCAAACTTAAATAAACTGTTAGACACTGAATTTCCTACTCCTTGTGGGCAAAAATTTCCACTGATAT
>NW_006967263.1:0-1179 GCF_000164805.1 Carlito syrichta
CTCTTCTCTACCTCCATGAAACCTCAGAACTTATACACTAAAACATCTCGTGAAACAGGATTCTGCTAATCAAATCTCTCCCTTTGCTAGTTAGTCATACTCTGGTCTAGTCTCAACATTCCTGGCAAGGAAATGCTTCGTATTTTTAATTGTGTGTGCATAATCATATGGGTGTATAAATATGTGTGTATGTGTATTTACATATAATTGTATGTGTGTGAATACAGATGTGCGTATAGTACGTATATGTATATATTTAGAGATTTTCCTAAACACTCATCTATTCAAATAGTATTTTGGGATGCCTCCAATGTCTCAGGCATTGTTCCAGGTACAAGAGACCAGCAGTGAATAAAACAGACTAAGTACCTTCCTTGATGAGGATTAGAGAAGACCCACAATAAATAAATAAACGACCATAGTATGTGCGTGTCTGTATATATACTATGTGCACACACACACATGCACAGTGGCCAGCATATAGCAAATACCTAATAATTACATGCTCATTAAGGATAAAGAGTGCTAATATTTATTGAGTACTTGGGTGCCAGGTGCTCTTTTAATCATTAATAACCCTATAAGATAGGAGGTATTATTATCTCCATTTACAGACAGAAAACTGAGCCCAGAGAGAGCACACAGCTAGAAAGTGGTCATGCAGAATTTGAGCCTAGTCACTGCTTCCAGTCCCTTGCTTTCTTAGTTTTCCTCTTGAAAATGGGCTGCCTTGCAACCTGGATGGATTTAGAGTCTATAATACTCAGTGATCTATCATAGAATCAAAGAACTGAGTAGCACATGTTCTCACTCATAAGCGGACCCTGAACATTTACCATAATACTATAAGAAAGGGATTGGCAGTAGCTGGAAATTGCCAGGAGAGGTGGGGCTCATAACAACCATAAGTCCGCCTGATCTCAAACCAGGAGAAGTAGGGACCAAAGGGAGGCCCTAACTTTATCAGGAACTACAGGCACCATCTTTCATACCCAACTTGCCCCATCTGCCAGGTCTCACAGACAGTCATCAGGAACCCCGATTTGAAGGTGTTTGTGAAATAGAATTTAGTGTTGGCATTGAAATTATTGAGTGAGAAATGGTGTCTTGCAGCCAAGGTAAGACTTAAAGGTGAGACTGAAGTGCTAAGCCAGGAAGCTCAAGGCTAGTGTGTGCTCT
>NW_006967264.1:0-3892 GCF_000164805.1 Carlito syrichta
CCTAATCCACCCAACCTGGCCCTCTGGGATTTCTTTTCAGGTGAGATGATCTGGACAAGTCACACCTAAATTTTAAAAATATGCCTTTATTTAGTTTGAAATTAAATTGAACATTTTTTTTTGTTAAGAGTCTCACTCTGTCACCAAGGCAGAAGTGAAGTGGCACCATCATTACTCACCACAGCCTTGAACTCCTAGGGTCACGTAATCCTTCCATCTCAACCTCCATAGTAGGTGGAACTATAGGTCTTTGCTAATACTCCTGGCTAATTTTTCTTTAGTTATTTTTATAGTGATATGAATATGCTATGTTGTAGAGGTTGGTTTCAAACTCCTGGTCTCAAGCAATCCTCTCACCTCAGCCTCCATAAGTGATAGAATTCCTGGCATAAGCTATGATGTGCAGCCAGTATATGCCTTTTGCATAAGCACAATCCTTTCCTTGCTACCACCACACCCACAGGCAGGAGGGTCCAGAAAGGGCAATAAAGTCTATTCTTTCTCTGTCTTTTGTTCCAGGAGACAGATTCAAAAACAGTGAGCTCCTGCAAGTAGTGCAAAGTGTGAGTTTATTCTTTCCTTCCCACAAGTGCCCTCTCCTGCCAGAAACACTGGCAATTTCTGTTACAGCAATGAATATATGACACCACTGACTTACCTGCCTGACCACACCCAAGCAGAGCAGGACAGGTGACCTCCCTTCAGAATTCCAATTTTCATGAACATATCTGGCACCCTCAGCTTGACAATGTCACCATGTTAGGATCACATGGGGGATAGCTGGGCGCCATGGCTCACACCTGTAATTCCAGTAGTTTGGGAGATGAGGTGAGCCTGGGCAACTAGGCAAGGCTTCATTTCAGAAATGACTAAAGCAATTAGCTAGGCATGGTGTCACATGCCTGAAGTTTGATGTGGATGTATTGCCTGTGGCCAGCAGGTCACGGCTGCAGTGCCATGAGTGTCCCACTGTATTCCATCCTGGGCACAACAGAAAAAATAACAGACAAAACCTATATGGTTACTTTTAACAATGACAAACAAACAGATATAATAATGAAACAGCAACAAATCTGTCTGTGAACGCTCTCTTAAACAGCAACATCAGAACTCACAACAAAAAGTCAGGTACTGCAGGAGTCCAGCTCCTGCCGGGTTCAGGGTACCCCAAAGATGGAGATGGTGTTGGTGATTGTGAGAAAGAGAGAGAAAGACTTGGACAACTCTTTAGATTTGAGCAGAAACCATTTATTGTGAGTTAGTAGTGAGCTTATATTTCTCTCTACAAGGGAAATAATCTTTACAAGTTACCACCACAGAGCAAGTTAAAATCATCATTACAAAACAAATCACTTACAACAAATTGCATGGATTTTTTGTGATGTTAAAATGATGCTTAAGTTTAAGCATTCTTCTCCATGTTTGGCTAATGTTTTCTCTAAGGGCAGAGACTATTTCCACCCAAAACAACATTATCCCAACACAATGATGTTACCCTGTAAAAACCAGTCTCCGTAACCCATTAATATAAAATCTTAAAATTATAAAATTATAAAGCTTCTCATTAAACAGCTCTACTTAAAACAAAACTTATATCTGAAATTAACTAATATATATTGTAACCTTTTAAATAAATCTAACTCTTTATAAACTTAACTTTCTATATTCAATCTATCTAGGAAACAAGCTTTTCCATAATAAGTCTCTGGCAGTCAGACAGCAGTTTCTGGCCCAAGTTTTGGAGCAGTTTATATGTAGAATGCTTCCATCTGGCAGAAGAATATGTTCCTGGAGATCCTCCAGAAGTGTCTGCGCAGATGTTCCTTTTTTCATGGACAAGGAGTTTTTTCTTAAAAACTCTGATATTTAAGCCCCTTGGTAGTTTCCTTTTGTTTGAATTCTTTTATTGTTTTCTTATCTGGAACATCTTATCTCTAAGGAAAAGACTGAAAGACTGAGGCAGCTTAGAAGAAACTTCTAGTGATGTTATTCAGACTTCAAGGTAGTTTTGATAAGAATGAATTTAGCCATATGGATTGTTAGATAAAACCTGTTTTACTCTCTTAAATTTTACATCTAAACCCTTTAACTTTTACGTATTAAAACTTTAATATGTACCCAAAACCCTAAAACACAAACTTATAAATAAATCACCTACATACACCTTAATATAAACTTTCATTTAAATCTTATGCCTATAGAACCTTACATCCAAACATCATAACTACAACTACAAATAATAAAATATTCAAAACAATTCTTTGCTTAAACAAAATCAGAAACCTCTTTATACCAGGTATTAGTCACAAATCCTAAACCTAAAAACAAGATCTTTAACCCATGACCAAGCAAAAGAAAGCCCTTTAAACATGCCTCAGAGTCATCACCTGGGCAAAAGAGACAGGTCAAACAACGTAGTGGGAAGTGGAAAGATGGACAATGAGTTTCTAGTAGCTGAAAGTATTTCACATAACCGTGTTGTTTTCTTTTTCCATGACTGCATGGAATTCTTTGGCTGTAACACCAAGTCAAAAGACAGCAGGGCTTTAGCTTCCCAGACTCACCCTGTGGCCTGGGGTCACCAGGACCCTGTCAATCTGGTGGACCTCCAAGGCTGGCTTCCAACAAGGTACCATGGACACATTCCTTCTTTGTACTGACTACATGGTGATGATTCAACACCATTTACCGTTTTACAACAGTTGGAAGTTTCTGGGGAGTAGGGACATTGACCACACTTGATCTGCTTTCTCTAGTGGCTTTGTAATATGGTGCTAAACCCATTATCTACCAGTGTGCTTCTCCAGACCTACTCCTCATTATTTACTCAAGTACCAGGAAACTGGAGCCAATCCATATGGCTACATTCATTCTTGATCCATGGAGAGTTATATTCCTGTTACTAAACTCAGCATTAAAAAATAATTTGTTGAAAGTATTATGGGCTAGGCTTGGGAGGCCATGGCAAGTGGATCATCTGAGCCCGCATGTTCAAGACCAGTCCAGGCACCTTGGTGAGACCTCCTCTCTACAATAATAATAATAAAAAAATTAGCTGGGTGTGGTAGCATATGCCTGTAGTTCTAGCTACTTGAAAGACTGAGGCAGAAGGATCACTAGAACTCAGCAGGTTGATTCTGGGTTGGCCGTGTGTGTGCCGTTGCACTCCTGCATGGGTGACAGAGTGAGATTGACTCAAAAACCAAATGTAATGAGTGCTTTCATACACCTGTGAAACTCAACAATTAATCTATCACACTTTCTGGCAGAAATGTATTGATTTCCACAGGTATAAGGAGAGAAATTTTTCCTCAACCTTGTGATGTAACCTTGGGAAAGAGAAAGGAGGGATGGGGAACAGTACCCCAGACTCTCCCTCCGTTGGCCCCGCCAGCCAGTCGGATCCTCCCCACCACTCTTTTGGGTCCCAAACACATGAAAAGAGGAATGGTTCACAGAGGGCTCAGCTGGTGGGGTCACGATTGGGACAAGTCCCCAGGGTCCCGGCCTAGCCTCACCTACACCAAGGGCACCAGGCAGACCTGCTGGTGGGGACGTGTTCACTGTCCACTGAGGGGAGGCTGGTCCCACCACAGCCGGGTCATTCGAGTCCATCCACTTCCCCTCGTGACACCCCCGGCATACTCACCTTCTCCCAGCTTCTAGATGTCCCGGCAGCCTCAACAAGGGATTCCACGTCCTGCAGATCACATGGCGACAGAGGTTGAAATGAAGACATATGTGAGTGCCAGAGTACAGGACACTGCAGAAAGGACGACCCAATTCTGTGCGCAGGCGCAGAAGACAAAGTCCCAAAAGCCACCCTCTCACTTCCAGCTCCCATCTGATTGACCAGTTCAGAACTCAGCATCCATTGATTGGAAAAGCCTTC
>NW_006967264.1:5278-6652 GCF_000164805.1 Carlito syrichta
GGGTCTGTCATTAATGTCATTGGACGTTTGTGTCACCAGGCCCAAATCCAGTTCTGATAACCTAAGGGGTTGGAGAAGGGGTTGTGACTTTATTTAGTAGGACCATTAAAATCAAGGAAATAGCTGGGCTCGGTGGCTCAGCCTGTAATTCCACGCCTTTGGGAGGCTGAGGTGAGTGGATTGCCTGAGCCTGTGTGTTCGAGACCCGCCTGGGCAGCAAGACCTCATCTCTACAATAAATCAAAAAATCAGCCGGGCGTGGTAGCACATTCCTGTAATTCCAGCTACTGGGAAGGCTGAGGAGGAAGGATCGCCAACGCCCAACAGGTCGAGGCTGGGCGATAGAGTGAAACTCCAACTAAAAAAAAAAAATCAACAACCAGGAAATGAGGGGATGGCATTGTAAAGGCCCCTCTTGAGTTGTGTGTGTTTTTTTAAATTTTTATCCAGGCTTTGGGACAGAGGGGCCAAGATCAAGAAGTGGCTTAGACTTGCAGACATCTGGGCGATGAGGGGAGTCCTGGAAAATGGTGAATTCTCTTTGTCCTTGGTTCACAGTCTCCTTGTTCCTTTATTTAACAAAACAGTTACTGCACATACTCCCCACTTTCCCAGAGTTAGTCTAGACAGCTGCATACTGGTGCCAACCTTATCTTCTTAGCCCTTCAAAATTATTCTAGCTGCATGCAAACACACAAAGAGGTCAGAGACCCCTCTCCTGGGCTAAAATGGAGCTATGTCAAATTTTGAGAGTTGACTGTCCCATTTTGGATTGATTAGGTCTAAGTTTTATGTTATTAAATGAGTAACTCTCATAAAATTTATTTTAGTTCGGCGACTGGTTTCTGTGCACTTTTAGACACATCACTGTTCTTGAGGCCAAAGGCAGAATTGATGTTTGTCCTTTGGATTATCTTGCATTTGTGAAGAAGGAAAACTCCCAAAGGACAAAGTAGACCCCCCTCAGGGAGACTGTGGAAGAATCAGCAAATCAAAGAGAACCTGAGGCAAACAGAAGAGCAAGTGAGGGGGCTCCTAAGAGAGTTGTAAGACTCTGACAAAAAATACATGCATTCCATTTAATTTTGAAATATAAAAAGGCATATTTTCTAAATGTAGGTGTGACTTGATTAGCTACTCTCATCTGAGACGAAATCCCAGAGAAGTAGGAGGAAAAAGAAAAAATGACTGCTTCTCAAGTAAATGTGTCCCAGATCAGAGGGATTGCCATGTGTGTAAAACTTGCAAACCATCCTGCTGTCCTTGTGATGGTCATGCCTAATGATCTTGTTTCAACTATTATTGTTCTTCCTGTGATATTCAATGGGTCTGTCAGACACTGCTTCCTACATAGCCTCTTCTGTTCTCCTCAAG
>NW_006967265.1:0-1216 GCF_000164805.1 Carlito syrichta
ACTTGAGCAATGCAGTGAGATCTCCTCTCTACCCTGCAGCCCAAATGTGCCAGTTGTGGTAGTGCAGGCCTGTTGTTCTGGCTCCTCAGAAGACCTGGGTGGGGAAGGCTTGTCAGAGCCCTTTGGGTTGGGGCTTCATTGGCCAGGAGCATACTACCACCTTCCAGTCTGGGTGATGGAGTGAGACTCTAACCTCCCAAAAAAGGAAAGAAAAGAAGGACATTCTTTTTTGTGTGGAGTTGGGATCATCATGAAGAAACAGAGATTATTGGGGAAGGAGACCACAGCCTTGGGCATAGAGTTCGCAAAAGACGGTGGATTGGCAGATATTCGGGCTGCAGTTTGGGAGGCCAAGGCAGGAGATCACTGGAGTCCAGGATTTCGAGGCCAGTCTGGGCCATGTAGCAAGACGTCGTCTCTCCCTGGAATGCAAACACTTGATGTCAAACACGTTTCCAGCTACATGGGAGACGGTGTTCTCCATCCTGGGGCTTGCCTTTGCGTGGCCCCCACCGACAGCATGTGTGAATTCAGACCAGGCACCGTGGCTCACAGCCATGTGCCCCACACCCTTGGAGGCCAAGTCAGGAGGCTTTCTGAGTCCCAAGTTGGGATACCAGCTGGGTGATGTGACCAGAACTCACCTCGGTGAGAGGTCCCCTAAATCGAGTCAGGCATGGTGGCCCCTGGAGTCCCAGCTGCTCAGGGGCTGTGGTGGGGGGACTGAATGAACCCCTCATGTCGAGGACACAGGAGCCACAATCAGGCTGCCACAACACAGCCTGGCCGACGGAGACTCCTGCAACAAAAATGATGCCTCCCACTTGCATCATGATGGGTGTCCACAGCTCCTCAGGAAATGGTTCTCATGGGTGGGGGACAATAGAGTAATGGGGAGAAAAAGGGGCCCTCTCCACACCTGAAGGAGGCAGAACCAGGCAACTGGAACCTGGGATGGCCACAGCTAGCTCGAGACCATATGTTCCATTAGTTCACACGTGTCTTTGCCATAGGGACACGACTGTGGAGGGTGGAGGCAGGCCTTCTGAGATGCCTGGCCAAAGCCACCAGAGTGCCCAACACTCGCCCACCACAATCCCCAGGAGGTACAAGCTCACTCCTCCCATGGGCCACCTTGGGGAAAGGTAGGGTGTGACTCTCAAACCTCAGAATGGGACTGGCCATGTGACTCACACCTGCCTCCTCAGCACCCGAG
>NW_006967266.1:0-1388 GCF_000164805.1 Carlito syrichta
CACTTGCTGGCCAACAGGTTAGTGAACTAGTAGTCTTGCTCACCAGCTGACTAGTTAAGTCAGCTCACATGTTGGCTCATTCACCAGTCGAATAGATAAGATAGCTCACGAGTCAGCACACTCACCAGCCGACTAGTTAAGTCGACTCACTGGTCAGCTCACTCACCAGCCGACTAGTTAAGTCTGACCAGTCGGCTCACTCTCCAGCTGACTAAATTCAGCTGAGCAGTCATCTCACAAGCCAGCCAACTCGTTAAGTCGACTGACCAATCGACTCACCTGCAGGCTGACTAGTTATGTCAGCTGACCAATTGGTTCAATTGCCGGTGAACTTGTTAATTCAGCTGACCAATCAGCTCACTTTCCGGTCGACTAGTTAAGTCAGTTAACCTGTCGACTCACTCACTGGCTGATTAGTTAAGTCAGCTAACCGGTCGGCCTACTAGCTGTCCAACTAGTTAAGTTGGCTAACCAATTGGCTGACTAGTGGGCTAACTTGTAAGTCGACGACTTCCATCTGATAACTAGTCAGTTGACTAGTTAGGTCAGCTAAAAAGTTGGCCAACTAATCAGACGACTAATTAGGTCAGAAAATGAGTCAGTCAACTAGTTAACTGAGCTAACTAGAGGGTAAACTCGTCAGTCAACTAGTTTACCCAGCTAAATAGTCAGCCAACTATTCGGCCCAATTTTTTACCAGCAAAGAAGTCAGCCGACTTGTCAGCCAAAAATTAAAGTCACCTGTTTAACTCGTTAGCTGCCTAGTTAATTCAGCTAGATATCTCATTTACCAACTAGTCAAAACAGATAGCTAACTCGTTAACCAACTTGTTTAAGTCAACTAGCTATCTCATTAGTTAACTAGTTATGTCAGTTAGCTAAGTCAGCTGGCTAACCAGCTAACTAGATAAGTCAGCTGGCTAACCAGCTAACTAGCTAAGTCAGCTAGATAAATCAACTAGCTCGGTTGTTAGCTAACTATTTAAGTCAGATACTTAAGTCTGCTTCCTGACTAGTTAGTTAATTAATTATGTCAGCTAGTTATTCAGCTAGTAAATTAGCTAGCTAACTATTTAATTCATGCAGTTAAGTTAGTTAGCTAACTAGTTAAGTCTGTCAGTTACGTCAGCTAGTTAAGTCAGTTTTCTAATTTCATCAGCTGGTTAAGACAGCTAGCTAGCTAGTTAACTAATGGGTTAACTTAGCAGGTTGAGTCAGGTAGTTAGCTAGTTAATGAACATATTAAGTCAGCTGATTGAGTCAGATAACTGGCAAGTAAGGAAACAGGTTGAGTCACATGGGTTGAGTAGACTAGCTAGCCAGTTAGCTAACAAGTTAAGTCAGCTGGATGAGTCAGCTAACTACCAAGCTAGCTAATGATTTAAGTC
>NW_006967267.1:0-353 GCF_000164805.1 Carlito syrichta
CTAACTGGTTAATTCAGCTAGTTAATTCAGCTGGCCAGCCAGCTGGCTAGCTAGTTAAATAAGATAGATGTCAGCTGGATAGTTAGTTGAGCCAGTTATTCAAGTCAGCTGGTTAGCCAACTGCCTATCTGTGTAGCTAACTACTTATGTCAGATGACTAACCAGCTGTCTAGTTAGTAAGTAACCTAGTTAAGACAGCTCTCTGGCCAGCTGGTTAGCTAGGTAACTAGGCAGTTAATTCAGTGGGCAAGCCAGTGGTATATGTCAGTAGTCAGCTAGTTAATTCAGCTAAATAGCCAGCTGGTTAGCTAGAGATATCAGCTAGTTAAGTCTGCTGTCTAGCCAGCCAGTTA
>NW_006967268.1:0-783 GCF_000164805.1 Carlito syrichta
TGCTGCCTCTGTCCAAAAGAATTGTGAAGGAAAAGCCCAGAAGAGACTCAGTAAGAAGACTCATATCCAGTGGCAGTAGCAAACTCAATCTGCCCTCATCAACAGAAATAGTTGGAACCCACCTCAGTTAGCTGATTCACACTTTACCACACGTTTACTGGCACCAGTTACACAATAAAGGTACAGAAGCAGCACAGCTTGTAAAACGTGTCAAAGGTACAGAAGCAGCACAGCTTGTATAACGTGTCTCTATGTCCTCCATCCAGGGCCAAAAGGTAATCTAAATTCACTACTGAGAATCAGAGACATTCAGGTCTTGGGACTCTTTACCCTGCACCCGGAAGCAGTATATGATCCAAGTAGACACTTCTCTCCTGCTGCAGTACTATAGAGATAGAGTGAAAAACCCACCAGCACTCAGTGGCCATAGAATAAAGCACAAGAAATACTCTCTCCCGCTAATACAGCATCATACCTATTAACAACTGGGTGGCTTTAAAAAGCACCTTCTGCTTCAGTGGGCAGTACTAGGGGTAGATCCAGCAGGTTCTTAGTCAGAGCTGCCCCACCAAAATAACAAACAAACAGAAGAAAACATTATTAAGAACTCAAAAAACTAAATTGTCATTGGACTACCGTGTACAACTGTAGCTCAGAAATTACACACTCAACCTAAGCAAGGTAATTACTTATTAAAACAGAGAATTTAAATAGGATCAAGAGTCTCCTAATATAGCATACAAAATGTCTAGACTATAGAAAAAACCACCGGTCATGTCAAGA
>NW_006967269.1:0-401 GCF_000164805.1 Carlito syrichta
ATTCTTTCTGATTGGTACCCCTGTGACTAACTTTCTTGTGTTACTTGGTCTCCTATACAACGTGTGCCTCAGTTTCTAGCCCTCCTCCATTATTGGTGCCTAAATCACCTCCTCAGTGATTTGTACCAAATGACTGGCTTTCTCCACAATGGATGTCCTAGTTACTAGTCCCACTCTGCTGTGTCCCAGAAGCAAGGTGTCTTCCAAAATGAGTGTCCCCGTGGTTGTTCTTCATCGCTTATGAGTGACCGAGTGACTGGGCCTTTTCATTGACTTATCCTTCTCCATAATGAGTGTCTCAGTAATAGCCCTCTACTATAATAGGTATTGCATTTACTGGACCTCCTCTGTAATGGGTGTCCTACTGACTGGCCCTCCTTCTGGATAAGTATTCCAATAAC
>NW_006967270.1:0-615 GCF_000164805.1 Carlito syrichta
CCACCTGGCGGGCTCAGGCCATCTCCCCACCTCGGCCACCCGAGTGGCTGAAACCACAGAATTGCAGCACCATGCCCGGCTAATCTTTGGATTTATTTTTGATGACTGAGACGAGGTCTTGTGACATGTCCCAGCCTGTTTACAAACCTGTAGGTTCAGGCCCTCCACTAGTCAGGACTCAGAAGGGCCAGAATGCAGGTCTGAGTCCCTGAGCCTGGCCTGTGGTTGTGATGGTGGTGATTTTGGTATTAGTCTGAGTCAGTCTCACTCTCTCACCAAGGTCAGAGTGAAGGGGCCCGCAATTTGTCACCATGGCCTTCACCAGCTGGGATCCAGCAATCCTACCACCATGGCCTCCCAAGTGGCCAGAACAACAGGCATGCACCACCTTGCTCGGCAAATTTTTTTTACTTCTTGTAGAAACGAAATGTCGCCAAGGTGCCCATGCTGGTATTGAACCCAGGTGCTCAGGCCATTCTCCCACCTCAGCCTCCCAGAGTGCTGAGATGACAAGTGTGAACACACACACCTGGCCTCCACACCCCTCTCAGGGCCCCATCACAAAGCCTTTTTCATTCTGATTACCTGGGACACTGGAGAGGGGACCAGAGATGC
>NW_006967271.1:0-8266 GCF_000164805.1 Carlito syrichta
TCGAGACCTGCCTGGGCATCGAGACCTCATCTCTACAATAAATCAAAAAATCAGCCGGGCGTGGTAGCGCATGCCTGTAATTCCGGCTACTTGGAAGGCTGAGGCAGAAGGAACGCCGGAGCCCGGCAGGTCGAGGCTGCGGTGGCCGGAAGTGGCCACTGCACTCGAGTCTGGCGACCGAGTGAGATTCCAACTCAAAAAAAAAAAATGATAAGGAAGTATATAATATTTCTGAAACACATGAAAAAGAGTAGAAATGAAAAGTAATAAAAATACATTTTGGGAAGAAATTTTAAATGGTATCATTAAGTTTATCAATTGAACCTGATGATGACATAGACACCCGCTATTTTTGTTCTGGAGAAAAAAATTTTTTTTTGCACAAAAGCATTTAAGTTGGAAATCCATAAAAATCTGAAGAAAGTAGGATGATATTGTACATAATAAGCACTAGGAACGTAAAGCAGTGTGATAGTGAATTTTAAAAAAGAATGAGAAATCAAGGGAATACAAAAGTTTAAAAGTAGAATAAGACATAAATGCAAATGCACTATACAATCAAAGCCGCAATGGTGGAAGAGTAGTAGTGACCTTGCTGTTTGTCACTGGATACTGAAGCTCACACATGTAGAGACTTTGTCTTCCAGTGTGTTTGCTTCTTCCAGATGTTCCTCACCCATATTAGGGCGAGATGACCCAGTCATTCAGACTGTTCAGTCTTGGAGTCAGTGTCCTATGCACAGTAAGTCCTTAGTTACAATGAGTTCTGATAAAAGAGTAACCAATATTATATGCAATAGGAGACCCATCACATATTGTCAGTGATGGATAATGTTCTGAAAACTAGATGATTCTTCCATTACTCATTTAGGAAGTACATAATCTGATACATTTAAATAAAATGGGGGGAACTACACTTTTATTCTATCTATTTTAAAATTCAATGTTGCCGTCAGCACGGTGTCTGTAATTCGGTGTCCACCATAAGTTGGTTCTCCCTCATGTCCCTTAGTCTTTTATTTCCATAATATCTTCATACAAGAGTATGACTTTTTTTTCCTTAAAGTATGCTTCTTAGAAGCTCCTATTGATGACCAAATCTCTCAGGTATTTTACCTGGAGAATATTTCTTTATTCTTATTCTTTAAATATATCCAATTCTAACTTAATAATATCAGCAATGTGAATACTAGTTTCCCTGTTGCCAAGAAAATACAAGTTTTGGAAATACCCTTAGTACTTTTAGTGTAGTTTTGTTTTTAATTTTAATTTATATTCATTTATATACTTCTATTTATAATTCATATACATACACATTTTTTGAGTGGAATCTCTGTGCCACCCAGGATGGAGTTCAGTGGCATGATTGTGGCTCAACCTGTGGTTTCAGGCAATTCTTCCCCTGAGGCTTGGTGGCTTAACTTGTATTCCCAGCGCGTTGGGAGAACCAGGAGAGTGGATTGGCTGAACCCGAGTGTTTATACCAGCCTGGGAAACTTAGCGAGACCTCGTCTTTACAATAAAATTTAAAAAATTATCCAGGCGTGGTAGTACGGGCCTTCATTCCCAGTACTTGGAAGGCTGGGGCAGAAGGATCGCTGGAACCGCAGATGTCGACCTTGGGGTGGCCGTGAGCCCGTCACTGCACTGCAACCAGGGCGACAGAGTGACACTCCGTTTCCAAAGAAGGAAATCTCCTTTTCTTGACTCAAAGAGACCCTGTTTGACTGCCTCTCCTGTCACTCAAAGCCCGAGAGGTGGGCTCTGGAACCTTATCCTATCAGCGGATGCCATGGTGGGAATGACCCAATGAAATACGAGCCGGAGGGACAGACGCGGGTTCCGGCACAGACCGGGCTTTTGGCTTCTGCGCCGGTGCACGGGGCTTGGCTGTCCCTGCTGCTCTGTCCCGCTCTCCAGGTGTCCGTGGTGTCTCTGATGCAGCATCTGTCGCCCTGTGACCTTCAGGTCCTGGAAATCTGTAGGGAGGTAGCCGGGGCACCCAGAAGGTAGGGAGATGGCGAGTATGGGGCCAGGTGGGAGAGGGGAAAGGCGGATGGACCCGGATGATCCGGCTGCAGCAGGCCTGGAGCAGCCCCGCCGGTCGCAACGCCCCATCCTCTCGATGCATGTGAGGCTGGGACGCGACCTGGCGTCTTGTGTCCATGGCAGCCTCACCCGTGAGATCCCTCTCTGGGAATCTCGGCCTGCTCTGGGTGTGCGGGGCGCCAAGGGGTAGCGGTCCTGGGTAGGATCCTACGTGCGTGTGAGGCTTGTGGGAGAGAGGTGTCCTGGTCCCCCCCCTTCCCTCCCCAAGGTCACACGGAGGCTCCTTCACAATGCCAAGGAGTCACCTTGGGTCAGCAGTGGATCGTGAATCCGGAAGCCCAGCCAGGGTTCGTGGCGTGGCGGTCTGGGAAGGCCTAAAAAGGCTTTGAGAAGGGGCAGGGTGGATGCAGAGACCCACGAACGGTCCTCCTTTTCTCCACAGCCCCTAGAGAAGGGCAAGGCGGGGTTCAAGCACTCCTCCACATTCCTGAGCACTTGACTGAGAGTTCCCTTGTGTTTTAAGTTTTTTTTTGAGTTGGACTCTCACCCTGTCACCCAGGCTGAAGTGCAATGGCACACTCAGGGCCACTGCAGACTCCATCTGATGGGCTTAGATGATATTTCTGCCTTACCCTTCCAAGTAGATGCGACTACAGGCACTTGATACAAGATCCAGCTTTTTAAAAAATGATTTTTTTGTAGAGATTCGTTCTCACCAAGTGGTCTAGGCTGGTCTTGAACACCTGAATTCAAGCAATCCTCTAGCCCTGGCCTCCCAAGGTGCTGGGATTATAGGGTGAGCCACCACATCTGGCATCATGTTGACATTTTAGATAATATTTGGGAATTTGCAATATGTCATTTTACAGTTTTTGAAGAGGATGGAGCAGACAATATCATTATCTGGATGGAAGGGAACACCTAATTGTAACAATCTATTATTCTCAGACCCTGCTTGTGACACTTCATGTCTTTGTATTCACAGATGGAGAGGAGGTGGGCAATGTCCATTCCATGTTTTCCGACAGAATGCTGTCAGTCTTGGATTCTGTCCTAATTATTAGGTGGTCTGGCTTGCTCAGCTGTTTCTTCTTCTGCACCAGCAGGGGATACAGGATAAGATTGGCCTGTTGGGCAAAGGCATGGTAGCAGAGGAGAAGCATGGGAACAGTGGACACTTTTGAATCCAAGCATCTTTTATGTTTGCCCCAACTCAGCTGCAAGATATTACAAGTTTATGACTTTCTAAATGACTATTCTAATACAACCACAATGACCACTTTTCAGCCTATAACAATTCCAGTGTGTCCAAGTATTTAAGAATTTTATTTGATGACTTGAGTGCAAGATTTTTCTTTTCTTTTCTTTTCTTTTCTTTTCTTTTCTTTTTTTTGAGTTGGGTTCTCACTCTGTCACCCATATTGGAGGGCCATAACACACTAATGGCCATTTCAGTGTTGACCTGCTGGGCTCCAGCAATCCTTCCACCCCAGTCTTCCAAGTCGCTGGAACTATAAGCATGTACTACCACACGTGACTGGTTTTTGATTTATTGTGGAGAAGAGGTCTCACCAAATTGCCTGGGCTGATCATGAACACACCGACTCAGGCAATCTACTCGCCTTGACCTCCCAAATTGCTGGTATTGCATGCAGAGGCACCAATCACAACCTTGTTTTTTTTGAGTCATGTCTCACTTTTGTCGCCCAGGCTGGTGTGCAATGGCACACTCATGGCCGGCTCAGTCTTCCAAGTAGTTGAATCTGCAGACCCATGCCACCGTGCCCATCTAAATTTTTATTTTTCTTATAGAAAGTCTGAGTGGGTTGAGTGATGTGATCTAAAGAAGCTAAGATAATACTTTAATGGATTATTTCTTCTTATGCTTAATCTAAATAACAAAACCATCCAGGAATACACCATGGATTGGCACTAGGATTGATACCCAGGTAAGATTTGCTACAGTTTCCTGGTAGTTAGGTGAAGATTGAAGAGGAGGTCTGGAGAAGCAACTGTTAAACCAATTACCTCCATGTCACATGGTCTCTGAAAGAACAGATGAAGAGGTCAAGGTCTCTGCAGCCCATAAACTTTTCATCTTTTTTTACATGGGTAAATGATTGAATTCAACACCCTGTGGTACATAAAAGGGGGCAGTTGGGGGATGTGGCCCTATTTGGGGCCTTCCCTTATGTTGTTTTTGTGAGTTCTGATGTCACTGTCTGAAGGGCCATTCGTGTACAGAAGAGTTGTGTTTTCATTATTACTATTTCTGTTCTTTTTACCTTCTTAGAAAAACTCTTTAGCTCCTAATATTATTGTCCTGGCAAATCCTGATTGATGCCTTTTGGTGAAATTGCTCATTATTACATGTTAAAAATGGACAAGGAAGGAAGTAAATTTAGTAGATTAAAATTATACACACATTGGTAGTCAAGTTTCTCTTGGGCAGGCTAAGGAAATACAGACTGGTAACACCCCAGAGGCACCAATATGAGAATCCTATAGGGCTCACTCCTTGCTCCATCCCTGCCCACATCCTACCTCTTCTAAGCCTCCCCCACGTCTCTCTTCACTCTGAAATCTACCATCACAGGACTGATCAGAAGAGGTCAGAGTTTTGGGTAGCTATGTCCAGTTTCTCTCCCGAGATGGTGGTCACCACTTTCCCATAACCAAAAGCAGATAAATGGGAGCGAATAACTGTGTGTTCAGGGTTTCCATTGCTTTCTTTTTCAGTAGCACCTGTGTTTCTGGTGTCATCCCACCCAGCTGTTCTTCATTCTGGTAAATCCAGAAATTACTCCTCAAGTTATAAAAAAGTAAAAACACAATAGTGAAAAATCCCTCTTGAACTACACTCCACCCTTCCTTTCTATATCCCGCCCATCTCTGGTATGTAGTATTTATTTGATAAACTTTTATGTTTGATTGTAAGTATAATTTATTTAGAAAGTAGATTATAGAGAAGTGAAAGATTTCTATTTTATACACTTTATTTAAAATCATTGATAAAGAAACAAGAAGAAACAGTCTGGGTCCTTCATGTAAATCCTGGGAACCAGAGGTCACTTAGTACCCACATTCCTGACTGCTAGGGAGATTCACTTCCATACTGTGTGTTTGTCCTGCCAGGGTGACAGTGAGACCCTCACTTAAAAAATAAATTAAGTGGTCAGACTAATAGTTCAGCCTGTAATCCCAGCAATTTGGGAGGCTGAGGTGAGTGGATTTCCTGAGCCTGTAAATTCAAGAACAGTTCATGAGATATCATCTCTACAATAAGTAAAAAAATTAGCTGAGTGTTATAGCACACCCCTGTAGTCTCAGCTACTTGGAAGGCTGAGGCAGAAGGATGGCTGGAGCCCAGCAGTTTGGAGCTGGTGTGGCCATAAGCATGCATGCCACTGCAACTCAAAAAAAAATAATAATAAATTAACTAAATTTAATTTGTAAAAAGGTTTTTTCTCAACATGTAGTTGTAACATGTCCATATAACCTCACCTGAAAACAAATACCAGTGAACGAGAGGAAGAGGAAGAAATGGCTGGTTCTCAGGTTTGTGTGTCCCAAGTTAGGTGCTGTGTCCACCAGTTTTATTCGAATGTCATAATTTTAGAATTTGCAAACCTTTACTTCTCTACTTGTGAGAGTCCTGCCTAATGAGTTCATTTGAACTTGGTTTTTGTTCTTCTTGTTGTATTCAAGGAACTCTGATAAACTCTGCTTCCTTACACAACACAGGTTTCTCCCTGTTCTCTTCATTCATGCTTCTAAGTTGCCATGAATAGTTCTCACCATGAATTCATTACCTTACAAATGTTCCCTTGTGACTGAAACATAGGAAGGCATGAATCCCCAAGATTTTTATTGGGGATGGGGTAGATTTTCAGATATTGATGAAGAGTGGTCACTTTTTCATTGCGTCACCCAGACTTTAGGGTTATGGTATGCCCCTGGCCACCACAGTTTCAACCTATTGAGGTCAGGTGATACTTCAACCTCAGCCTGTCAAGTAGCTGGAAATATGGGAAAAATTACTATTAAGGATTTTTCTGGATCCATTAGGTAATGCAAAACTGGGTTAATAAAACACATTTAAACATGGCATTTAATGCACAGAATAACTCAGAAAGGTCTAAATAAATAATTATTAGATGTAACTTGCTCTCTAGGATGCTAAAAACAACCAAATTTAAAGACACTATTAGAGATTTCTTGATTAAGGTGACATCTGACTGTCTCACTATAAAGTTAACTTTTTTATGACTTGTATATACCGTGGGGAGATTTTACAAAGATCTTTACATTTAATCTGGAAACTCTCCTTTTATTCCTTTGCATATAGTTTGGTTTTGAAAATGAAGGTGCTCACCTTTGTTTACTGGTCAGATAAACTGAAATAAACCCAGTAATGCCCACTTGGTGGATGTTTGCAAAATATTCTTTTGGGTCAGTGGTACTAATATAATTGGTAAACTTGTTAGAAATGCGTAAAGTCAGGTCAAGTGGTATGTCTCATGCCTATCATTCCAGCACTTTAGGAGGCTCAGGCAGGAAAATCCCTTGAGTTCAAGAATTAAAGATTAGCCTAGGCATTACAGCCAGACCTAATCTCTACCCAAAAAGTGAAAAAAGATCTGGACATAGCGGTGTGTGCCCGTAGTTCTAGCTACATGGGAGGTTAAGGAATGTGGATGTTTTTATATCAGGAGGTTGAGTCTTTGGTGAGCTATGGGTGAAACAGTGAAACCACCAACTAAAAAAAATTGCAGACACTCTAGGTTTAACTGCAGAACTCTGGAATCAGAACCTGCATTTTTACAATATTAAGTTCATTGTTGTACACATTCAATCTTTAGAGTGCCATTGCCAGAACCTCCTCAGCATTGTCTTGCTACACTCTGGTGTGGCTTGTGTCCTTTGAGTTATGCCTGTCACCATGTTTCCTGGCTTTCCCCTCCTACCATGGGAGGTGAATCTCTCTTTCTCTAATTTACTTTTAAATAAACTGTAAGTTATATCTAAAAGCAACTTCAGAGGGATTTTCTAAGTCACTGAGTTTGCCATCTGAGCAATGTATACAACACATCCTGTTTGATGTAAACATACATAATAAATATACAGGCCTGCCTTGATGCCGGAATTTTACAGTGTACTATTCACTTAAGTACAATATTTACGCTGACTGAGTGGATTTGATTCCATCTTTTTTCCATAGATTTAAATATCTATGCGAATATTTGTGTTAAAAGCTATCTTAATGGCTTGCAGATGCCTTGTTAATTAGAACTAGTTGTCTTCAGTTCCTTTTCACCTAGGGTTCAGTGAAGAATAATGCCCATCCCCACTTGGTAAATATGTGTTGTTTTCAGGTACTGTTGACATTCAGAGATGTGGCCACAGAATTCTCTCTGGAAAGTAGAAATGCCTGGACCCTGCTCAGCAGACTTTGTACAGGAATGTGATGATGGAGAACCACAGAAACCTGGTCTCCCTGGGTGAGGAGAACCTCAACACACAATTCCTCCTCCATACAAGTGATTTCCTGTCTTTTTTGAGAGAATGTTTCTTTTTTTCTTTTTTTTGAGTTGGAGTCTCACTCTGTTACCCAGACTGGAGTGCAGTGGCCGCTCTCGGCCACCGCAGCCTTGGCCTGCTGAGCTCCGGTGATTCTTCCACCTCAGCCTTCCAAGTAGCTGGAACTACAGGCGCACGCTACCACACTCAGCTAATTTTTGATTTATTGTAGAGATAAAATGTCCAGGTGGGTCTCGAACCCACGGGCTCCCAAATGCGTGGAATTACAGGCTGAGCCACTGAGCCTGGCTGAGAGAATGTTTCTTGGGATTTTCTGCTTCATATAAATGAGTTTCAAATTACTGCTTTCACAGAAAATGTGGTGCCTTCTTGGCAAAGAAAAGAAAATATTGACGATAATTGACGTCTTCTAGGTTCAAAAATTTAGTGGCATACAATATCATTGCCCACAGGTAAAAACTAATTGCTGTCATCAATTCTGTGTTTCCTGGCACTTAGCTAAGGACTCACAAATTGAACATTCTTCCTAAGTGTTATAAAGGTTCTGTTGGGAAACAGCATTTTGGGACTCCTTTTTGAGAATCCCATTGCATAATGTTTTCTCTACTGAGCACAGTACAAATTTGGTCACTGGAGAATCCCAACGAGAGTTACTTTTTTTTTTTTTTAACTAAAA
>NW_006967272.1:0-783 GCF_000164805.1 Carlito syrichta
AAAAGAAAATGCCCTCATGTCCCTGGTAGTTACTCCCTGCTCCTACCCATACAGAGGCATCTACTACTCTGATGTTGTTTTCATAACATCAGGTTTTGAAACAGGTTATGAGACAAGTTTAGCCTGCCTTAGAACTTGATATAGATATAGTCATACATCGTATATTCTTTCTGTATAGGATGAGTTTCATCTAGGATTTTGTATTTGAGATTTACACACATTGCTTTGTTTTAAGAGACACAGGATCTCACTCTGTTGCCCAGACTGCAGTGCAGTAGCCTGATCATAGCTCAGTGCAGTCTCAAACTCCTGTACTCAAATGATCCTCCTGTCCCAGGTTCCTGAGTAACTAATTCTGTGGTAGGAATGCACCACCACACCTGGCTCGTTTTCTATTTTGTTAATTTTGCTGGCCTCAAATGATCTTTCTGTCATAGACTTCTAAAGCATTAGGGTTACAGGCGTGAATCACTTCACCTGGTCAGAATGTTCAATATCTTGATAGGGATTTGGGTTACACAGGTGTGTGCATGTGTCAAAAACTCATCAAATGGTAAACTTAAGATCTATGCGTTTCACTGCATATAAATTTTACCTTGAAAAAAGTCATTAACATTGGTAAATATTGAACTCTAGTTAAGGATATGCATGTAGGGGTAAAATATGCTGCTATGTTCAACTGGTTCTGAAACACATCAAAAAAACAAGATGGACAGATGTGATGAGGCAAATACAGTAATCTATCTATTGCAGAATGTAAGTAGTGAATTACTAGGTGTTCAC
>NW_006967273.1:0-576 GCF_000164805.1 Carlito syrichta
GGCCGAGATGACCGGCACCTTTACACCAGACCAACTGTTTGAATGGCTGCAGAGATGGGGGGTCTCCCTGTTTTCCCCAGTCTGGCCTTGGGCTCCTGGGCTCCAGCCATCCTCCCACCTCGGGCTCCCAGAAATTTGGGATTCCACATGTGAGCAACCGTGCCAGGCATGCTGGGTCATTTTGTATGAAGGATCGAGGCCGGGCTTGGGGGCTCAGCTTCATCATCCCAGTGCTTTGGAAGCCCAGGCCAGAAGCCGGCCCAAACCCACGGGTCAAGGCCTGTGCCCACAACTTGGTGAGACCTCGATTATACATTCCATTCCAAATGATCTGGGCATGGTGTCGTGTGCCTGTCATTCTGGCTCCTTGAAAGGCCATTGAAAGGCTCGCCAGAGCCTTGAAATCCACAGCAGCGTTGTCCAGGAGTGAACAACCACATTCCAGCCTGGCTGACAGAAAGAGACTTCGACTTTACAAAAAAAAAGGAAAAAAAGGATAAAAAAGAATAGCAACCATTTGTGTAGGGAGTAGGGATCATCATGAACAGACAGAGAACATTTGGGAAGGAGGCCCCA
>NW_006967274.1:0-369 GCF_000164805.1 Carlito syrichta
TCTAGCAGCACCAACTAGATTAAAGAAAAGAGGGGATAGCTTTACAAAGCAAGGAGGAGATACCATTCTCAGAGAAATCATTTCATCATTTTTAAAAAGAGCTACATAATGCTTCAGAGTCACTTAAATTTTTTAAGTACATTATACACAAACGTTAGGAACTGAGCAAAACACTAATGAAAAGCCTTTACACTATTAAATCAGTTGAAACAAATGTATGCACTCATTATATAAGGCTAAAATATTTCAGTAATCTGTTTTATTTATTTTGAGACGTATTTGTAAACCATGGTCTAAGTAAGCAGTAAGCACGAGTATTCTGGTAATGGAACAGGACAGAGTTATAAAAGCCCTGTTTCCATGTAAGGG
>NW_006967275.1:0-730 GCF_000164805.1 Carlito syrichta
CAGTTCCATTTCTGCTTGGGTCATATCGAGAAGCCCTCCTTTCCCTCCTCATTGTTGTGACCTCCTGCCCTCTGTAGATTCTAACATGCCTCTCAAATTTGTTTCTTGTAGGGTGCCCTGTGTTGGCCCCTTCATCTGGCAGCTCATGACATAACTCTTACTCTTGGGCTCCTGAGTTCCAGGACGGACATTTGTTTCTAAACTATCATCAGCATCACTCCCTAAGCAGACATGCACGTGTGCACGTGCAAACGCGTGAGTGCGCATACACACACACACACACACACACACACACACACACACACACACACACAGAAATCTGCCTTTACTCTATCAAGCCAGAATTAGATGACAGCCCCAGACTTTGGAGTCCTACAAGGCCCTTATGTGAAGTTACCTCTTTCTGAGGTGGGCCTGGGGTTCTTCCCTTCCCTTAATGCACTCATTTTCTAATGAATTGTGATTTGGGCCCTCACAATCTCTCATCTCTCTGCCTGGCACCCCATTCTTCCTTGTTCTCACTGTCCACCCCTCACATCCACATCCCAAAGATTCCTATATAAAATAAAACCAGTCTAGAAATGGTGCAGTGGCTCACGCTTACAATCCCAGCACTTTGGGAGACATAGACAAGAGGATTGCCTAAACCCAGGGGTTAGAGACCAGCCTAGGCAGCATGACAAGACCTCAGCACTACAATAAGTCAGAAAAATTAGCCAATGTGGTGGCC
>NW_006967276.1:0-822 GCF_000164805.1 Carlito syrichta
AATCTCTGTTTTGATTTCCATGTTGACCCAGGAGTTACTTAGCATCATACTGTTTAGTGTCCACGTCTTTGTGGGTTTTGGAGGAACTTTGCTGGTGTTGATATTTATTTTTATTTCACCATGGTCTGAGAAGGTGCATGCCATAATTTCAATCTTATGCAATTTGTTTATGCTTGATTTATGACCAAGGATGTTGTCAATCTTAGAGTACTTTCCATGTCGCCCCTCTTCTTTAATCCTGTTCTTTAGGGATGGTGAGGTTTCTTTTACTTCTGTTTGCTCAATCTCCTACTCTTCCTTATGTGGATCCTCTGGCTCTGTTAAATTCTGAAGCTGGACTGTGGATTGGAGGCTGTATTTTTTGCAGTTTTGAAGTTTAATTGATGGGGGAGCTGTGATTCAAAATCTATCTACAGATCCCAGTATCCACCATCAGGTGTATGGGGCACCTTGAAACCCACTTTTCACTGCTTTACAAACTGTCCATGCAATGGGGGTATAGGTTTGCTTCCTGAAAGCAAAATGAGGTGAGAAAAAGGAAAAAAAAAATGAAAAAAGGAAGGGGGGGCAAGAGGAAGGTGGAGAGAGAGAAGAGTAAGAAGGACAACAGACAGATATACCAACTAACAAATGAAAAGAGACACAAAGACAGAAAAGTGCCAAAAAAAAAAAAAAACACTGAAACTAAAACATACAATCACACAAATACATAAACAAAAACTTCCCTATTGATGTACTCTTCCCATACACAAATAGGAACTCTAAAGGAAAAAAAATCAGTAAAATAACATAAACAAAGCATGTACAAAACATTATCAAAGA
>NW_006967277.1:0-316 GCF_000164805.1 Carlito syrichta
GTGTCTCTGTCCCTCCATTTGGGGTGCTTCAGTGTCTAGGCCTCTCAGTGATTGGTGTCCGAATGACTGACCATCCTCTGTGATGCATGCCCAGTGACCCTCTTCCCTAGTAACTGGGCCTCCTCCAAAATGGGTGCACCAGTAACTTGTCTTTCTCTGTGAAGGGTTCCTTAGTTTCTGTGCCTTTTTCATAATGGATGTCTCAGTAACTGGCCCTCTTCTGTGGAGTGTGTCCCACTGGATCTCCTCTGTAATTGGTGTCTCATACATTGGGATTACTTCATGATTGATGCTTCAGTGACTATTCCTCCTCAAA
>NW_006967278.1:0-322 GCF_000164805.1 Carlito syrichta
AGCATTATGTCTTAGGTAGAGAAAATACTAGGTGATTCAAAGAAAATACACTTTGAAAAATATAAATTGGTTTAAAACATCAGGGGAATGTGATTTTATATTTCCTTCAAGAGTGTAGAGGAAACTTTTCTCTAAGGATGGCATATCTGTAACATGTAATCAGAATTAATTAGCAGAAAATACAGAGGGTAACAAAAAAATGTGCACAATTTTTAAGAAAGGAAAAAGATGTATTAAATTGTAATACTTATTTTGTTCTAAAAATGTTAAGATTTGTGATGCATTTTGTCTTCAAATAGCACTTAGGTTCACAGTTGCTCAA
>NW_006967279.1:0-592 GCF_000164805.1 Carlito syrichta
GCCCTTAGTAAGATGCCATGTAGATTTTTTGATAGAGGAACCGTGGAAAACAGATTTCTTATTTTTTCTTAGCAAGAGGCCAGGTAGTTTCCTGTTTATGTGGACTGCTATTACCCACATTCATGACTCGAATCCCTAATCCTTCTTTAGCCATCAGCAAGAAGTCCTGTAGCACTTCAGGACTGAGGAATACTATAACCCAGTTCCTTGTTTTTAGAAACAGACGTGCATTTGCCTGTATATGAGTACTCCCTTACCCGGATACTTGCATCGAAACCCTGATGCTTGTTTAGACCTTAGGATTAAGCCGTGTAGTTTTTTGGGGATTGAGAACACATGTCACCCAGATTCCTTATTCGTTCTTAGGAAAAGTCCGTAGAGATGCCTGTATATGAGGATTTCATTTACCCATATTATTCTTCAAATACCCAAATTCGTATTTAGCCATTAACAAAACACGCTGAAGTTTTTTGGGGGATTGAGGACACGTGTAAACCACATTCCTTATGCTTCCTTAGCAATAGACCGTGCGGTTTCCTGTATATGAGGACTCCCATTATCCAGATTCCTACTCCCAAAACCCTTAGCAAGA
>NW_006967280.1:0-792 GCF_000164805.1 Carlito syrichta
GGAGATTCCGGACAATGAGAACTCCTAACTGGATATTCTTTTCGTTCTCAGGAAGATGCCCTGATTTTCCCTGTAGATGTGGACTCCAAACTCTGTATACAAAAAGACAGATGCCCAGAATTTTCTTAGGGACGTGGAATCAATGATTCCACATTAACATTAAAAATTCGCACTAAACATTTGGCAACTGCAAAACACTTGTCCTCTCTCAAAATAAAAGTAGACACGGAAGGGGAAGGATTACAGGGTTCACCTTAAGACCTGAGTTACATCCAATATGGCAAGAAGATACTTTTTACTTGGAATCTGTCCTTAGTTGTTCCGAGGAACCTAACGGACTTGGAGTGCCCGATACCCGTTTACAACTTTCAAGAGGACCAGAATGTTGCTGGAGTCCTGAAATGACCAATTCAAAAATCCTCATGCTAAATTGCTCTGAAATATGTGGGAAGGTCGAAGCCCTGTTTCTTGTTTGTCCCATAGCAGACACCCTGGGAATTTTTTGGATTGAGGACTCGTACAACAAAGATTCTTTATTCGTCTTTAGTTGGAGACCAAGTAGTGTCCTGTATGTGAGGACTATCTTTCCCTAGATTCCGGTTTCAAAACCCTAATTCTTGTTTAGCTTTTAGTAAGATGTCATGTAGATTTTTTGATAGAGGAACCGTGTAAAACAGATTTCTTATTTTTTGTTGGCAAGAGGCCATGTAGTTTCCTGTATATGAGGAATGTTGTTGCCCATATTCATGCCTCTAATCCCTTATTCTTCTTTAGCCGTCAGCAAGATGCCCT
>NW_006967281.1:0-450 GCF_000164805.1 Carlito syrichta
TTCCGTTCGCAGCAAGATGCTCTGAATTTCCCTGTCCATGTGGATTCCAAAACTCTGTGTACAAAAATGCAGGTGTCCAGATGTATCCTAGGGACGTGGAAGCCATAGATCCTGGTTACATTTTAATAATTTGTACGAAATATTTGGCATCTGCAAAACACTCGGCCCCTCTATAAATAAGTAAAACGGAAATTTAAGGTTTACAAAGTTTATCTTAAGACCAAAGTTACATCTAAATATGGCAATATGATACTTTTTTCCCGGGAATCTGGCCTTATTGTTCCGAGGAACTTAAGGGATTTGTACTAACCAGATACCCGATTACAACCCTCAAGAGGACCAGAATGTTGCTGGAGTCCTGAAATGACTGATTCATAATACTCACAAGTCAAATATCTCTGAAACATGTGACGAGCTCGAAGCCTTGATTCTTGTTTATACCGCAGCAAG
>NW_006967282.1:0-952 GCF_000164805.1 Carlito syrichta
TAGGACAAGAGGAAGTGGTCACGGGATTTCCAGGCATGATGAAAATGTTGTAAAATCGATTCAGTAATGGTTATACAACTCTTTGAACATACTAAAAGTCACTGAATTGTGTATTTTAAATGAGTGAATTGGCCGGGTTCAATGGCTCAGCCTGTAATCTCAGCATTTTGGAAGGCTGAGGCCAGTGGTTTGTCTGAGTCTACGGGCTCGAGACCCAGCTGGGAAACTTAGCGAGACCTTGTCTCTACAAAATCAAAAACTAGCAGGGCGTGGTAGCACACGCCTGTAGTTCTGGCTGCTTGGAAGGCTGAGGCGGAAAGATCGCCGGAGCCCAGCAGGTCGAGGCTGTGGTGGCTGGCAGCAGCCACTGCACTCCAGTCTGGGCGACAGAGTGAGACTCCAACTCAAAAAATAAATAAAAAATAAAATAAAAATAAATGAGTGAATTATATGGTACATGAGTTACATCTCAATAAAGCCATTATTATTTTTAAAAGCCACATATAGTATGATTCTATTTATATGACATTATGGAAAAAACAAAACTACAGCAACAGAGAACAGGACAGAGGTTACCAGAAATTGGGACGGGGGTAGGCCAAGGAAACTTTGTGGGGGTGATAGAACTGGTCTGTATTCTTAATATGGTGGTGGTTAAATGAAAATGGACATGTATTAAAATGTATACAGCTGTATAGCAAAACTTTAAACATCTATTAAAGAAACATAAACAAAAAAATTGTTTCTTTTTTCTTTTTTTTTTTTAGTCAGATTCTCACTCTTGTTGCCAAGGCTGGAGCGCAGTGGCAGACTCACAGCCATCGCAGCCTCAACCTGCTTGGCTCAGGTGATCCTTCCGCCTCAGCCTTCCAGGTAGCTAGAACTACAGATGCACGCCATCATTCCCAGCCAGTTTTTGTGATTTACTGTAGGGACAAGATCTCACCTAGTT
>NW_006967283.1:0-797 GCF_000164805.1 Carlito syrichta
TATAAGGAAAGAATAGAGGACCGAGCAAACATAAAAATGGAAAACATCTACCACTGACAATGAAGAACAGAACTAAAGTGAAAACCAAGAGAGGAAAGGCCAAAGGAAGACTACAGGCAATTTCAAGTCTACCAAAGACCAAAGTCTTGAAAAATCAGACCTTGGTACCCAAACAATTGAAGTTACCAAGGACTGTCCTCAGAATACAACAGAAACTAGGGAATGGATGGAAAGAGTGAATGAGACTCAAGAAAGATAAGATGCAACACTGAAATAACTTGTAACTGAAATTTTGGCAATAAAAAATTCATCCAGGAAATAAATAACAAGATTACAAGCATAGAAAGCAGAATTAATCTAGCTGAAGAAAAAATTTCAGCACTTGAAGAAAAGAAGATAGAATTAACCCAATCTGTAAAACAAGCAAACAAACAAACAAAAAAAAAAACATGGGAAGAAGACTCAGAGAGAAAGAACAAAACCAACAAGAAATATGTGATTATACTTAGAGGCTGAACCTATGCCTGATTGGTGTCTAAGAAGAAGAAAGAACAAATGAGAACATCTTGGAACAAATATGCAAGGAGGTAATCCAAGAAAACATTCCCCATCTTATCAGAGATGTGACCAACCAAGCACAAATGGTACAGAGAACTCCCACAAGACATCTAATGAAAAGCCCAACCCCTAAACACATAGTAACTCGCCTACACAAAGTAGGAACCAAAAGAAAAAATAAGGGCAGGAAGAGAGAAATGTCAGTCTTCCTACTGGGTAAAACCAATCAGAATAGAAAC
>NW_006967284.1:0-699 GCF_000164805.1 Carlito syrichta
GTAATCCCACCACTTAGGAAGGCTGAGGCAAGAAGGTTGCCTGAGACCAAGAGTTTTGAGAGCAGTCTGGGCAATATAGCAAGACCTCACCTCTACAAAAAAAAAAAATCAATAAATTATCCAGGTGTTGTGGCATGCAGCTGTAATCCAGGCTGCTCAGGAGGGTGAGATGGGAGGATTGTCTGAGATCCCGATGTTGAGGCTGTAGTGAACCGTGATTGGGCCATTGCACTCTAGCCTGGGTGACAGAGAGAGGCTCTGACTCACAAAAAAAAACAATAAATAATAAACAAATAAAGAGGGCTGAATGGGTAAAACCCTGCAGTATGGGGATAGGTCAAACCAGCAGAGGTCACAGGGTCTCTGCCACTGGAAGGCTGATGTGGGGACATGCAGCACCCAGGGGCCAGGAAGGTCAGGCCAAGGGACCCAATATACAAAAGTCACCCCACAAAGTACCCAGAGGAGGAAAAGGCCACAGCCCAATGCCAGGAAGAGCCTCTCTGTGGCACGGGGGTGGCCCCTGGGGCCTGCAGCATGGCTAGATTATTTTCTGGGGTGCCAGGTTACCCTGAGCCTCCTTGGAAGGTGAAACCATCTGGCTACTCCCATTCCCAGAGGACCCCATGTCAGCATCACAATGACCTCAGTCCAGATAGGGCCTCTCCCTTCTCAGACAGCCCAAGGAGGAATGCAAGT
>NW_006967285.1:0-7830 GCF_000164805.1 Carlito syrichta
ACTGAGTTTTTTTAAATTTTATTTGAATTAGTTACAATCCTTTTCTATTATTATTTAGTTTGATGCTCAAATAGTCTCAGATTTAACCAATGGGAGTCCCTAAAAGCTGGCTCCTATGTCCTTTTGACTTGACATGTTCCCATCACCTTTTGAGCATTCCCCTTCCCTAAAATCAATCGTTACTTCAAAGTGTCTGGTTCTTTCTAGAAACCAGTATTTTTGTATTTGCTATGCTCATTGCCACTGTCATCACTTTTAGGCTTTTTCAGTAGCTCTATATAGATCATAGAATATAGTTATACAGATAGTTATACACAACTATATATATATGTATACACACACATACATATAGGCAACAATTTCAATGTGTTTAATATACAGTATCAGTATATTTGTATGTGCTCTGGTAAAATATGTATTGCTGTTTGGCCTACATGTATTTTTAAAGAAACTTACATGGCATTAAGTTATATCTCATCTTGTTACCTTTTAGTTCAGTAATATAAGACTCTTCTTTCTTGTTGTGTATATCTTTAATTGTTCCTTTTAACCGGTATGCAGAATTTATTCCATGGCTTACATCCATCTATTTGTTTCCCTAATGGGGAACACTCATATTGCTTCCAACCCCTTTACCTTCATAAACAGTGCTGCAGAGTGATTATCCTTATACTAATCCCCTCTGGACCTGTTTGCATGTTTCTATAGGAATATAAAAGAGAGAGGGCTTGATGGGCCACAGGGTTCCATATTTTCTATTTTACTGAGTGCCTATTGCTCTCCACACTGGTTACACTAGTCTCCATCCCATCAACAATGCATGATGATTCTGATATATACCCAACCAAACTAATACCTAGCATGATCAACTTTCTAATTTTAGCCAGGCTAATGGATGGTAACCTATATTAAATTGTGTTTTAGTTTGTATCTATCTGATAACTTATGAGTTTGAGCAGTTGTTTACATGATTATAGGATTTGGGATTTCTCTTCTATAATTGCCTATTCATGAACTTTGCCCAAAGTGTTCATGTTTTTATCTTGTTCATTTGCATGTGCTCCTTCTGGATATTCTATATTTTGGAGTAAGTTTATCAAATTTCTAAACAAAATTATGTACAATTTTAATCGTGATTATATTACATTTGTAATCAACTTGGCAAAAATTAAATTTTCTTAGTAAAATTAAGATCATGCTGGTATGGTTTGGAATTTCGTCTATCTAAAAAAAAAATGTTTAAATTCGATCCCTAATGTTGGAGGTGGCACCTCATGGGAGATGTTTGGGTTATAATAGATTAATGTTCTCCCTAGGTGGGGGTATGTTAGCACTCTTAGTTCTCACAAGGGTGCGTTGTCAAAAAGAGCTTGGCAACTCCCCACCTCTCTCTGGCTTCCTCTCTCCCCATGCAATCTTTGCACATGCTGGCTTCCCTTCACATCCTGTCATGAATGGAAGCAGCCTGAGGCCTCATTAGGAGCAGATGTTGATACCTGCTTTTTGTGCAGCCTACATAACTGGGAGCCTCAGGTATTCCTTTATAGCACACAAAAAAAGAGTAAGACACGTGAAATGCCATGCAAAACCATGGTCTATCTCCTTATATATTCAAATCACCCTCCATGTCAATTTTAGACATTGCAATTATGCTTTCCCAGCCTGTTTCCTGCCTGCTAACTGTCATCGTTGTTCTTTATTCTACCCACGGTAGAACTTTTTGCCTTAGTGTTTTATTTTTGAAATTTGAGATTTTCCATTTTCCCCTATCGAGTTCACAAAAGTAATTTCTAGTTTTATAGTTTCAATATGCACATTTAGCTTTTTAATCTACTTAGAGGCTATCCTTGAATATGATGTGAGGTAGGGATCTCATTTCATTTTTCTCCAAATAGTGAGCTGATTTTCCCAATGCTATCTATCAAACAGTTCATTCTTTTTTTTGTTGTTTATGTAATCATCATTAATTACATACTTTACTTAGTCTATTTCTGAGGTCAATATTTTGCTTCATTTGTTCCTGTGCTGTCACCTCACTGCCTTTATTACTTGGTAGAGAAAGACTAAACAAGTTATTAATAAAAACTCTATATGTTGACATAGATTTTATGAAAAGCCTATTAAGGCTCTAAACATTTTTCTTAAAAAAAAAAAAAAGACCTACATGAACCTTGTGTTTTTTGGATGGAGGGGAGTGCTTTACACCAGATCAATTTCTTTGTTACATAATTGGACATTGTTTCTATATAAGTATTTTTCTTGCACTGTTAATGTTTTACATTTATCTTGTGTCTATTTCAAAAAGTCTAACAAAAGATAAAGTGATGAGCCCCAGGAGCGAGAGTCTCCAAAACCATAAAACACTGCATCCAAGCAACTAACTCCTTGGGATTGTTGTGAAAAAAAATCTTAAATAAGTCAAAGTTAAAAGAGATTAATCATCTAAGAATGATTCATGAACTGGGAAGTTTTTAGAACCAGAACAAGTTTTAAGAACAGCATCCAGCAACATGGTCAGTTAGCATTCATTGACAGAAAACAGAAGTGGGGGGTACAGAGACAGTTTATCTGGTTACAGCTCAATATTTTGCCTTATTGGAATCAGTTGGCCATTTGCAACAGACTGAAGCTCAGTTGCTGTAATGAACTGAGACTCAGCTATCTGTTATAGGATTATACTCCTAAATTAGGCTTTCAGTTAGTTGAGACACTAAGCTAGCTTGCAGTTCATAGCATAAGGACTCAAGTATGGGGCATCATCAGGCCAAGTTTAGTTTAATTTGATGAATATATCACTTTTTAGCTCCCAAGAAAAGTAGCACTGGTGAAGACAGTCTCCCTAAGTTGTATCCTTGGCTTTGCCGATGGAAGAGATAGAGGAGTAAAGACCCAAGGATTGCCTTCAGGTCTTCCCTATTTTCTTCAGCTGGCCCAATATTCTCTAATTTTACCTTAACTACACCTGATGGTCAGTTAGTTGATGCTAGTTGATGCTGGTTTCTACTGAGGAAGGAAGGGAGAAGCAGCAATGATGATAAACCTCTCCTTCTCATTTTCTCTTCCATTATGGTTATTGTCAAAAACTTTGGGATGTGAGAGAGAAACATAAGCATAAAGATGGGGAGGTGCATCCAGGTAATAGTTTGATTTTTAAAAATTCAAAGAAAGGAAACAAAATGCTGGAACAATGAGAGTTTCAATGCCAAGGCCTAGTTCCTGGTCACCAATTGATAAGGTAGAACAAGTGGTAGGAGATCATCTGCCCCTTAATGATGTTTACAAAATTTTCTGCATTGTTGATAAAAGTCATGCTCAGAATGATTTTTTTCTTGTATATTTTAAATAAACTTTATTTTAGACCAAATTTAAGTTTATTTAAAAAAAATTAAAGAGAACGTGCAGTTTCCTTATACCTCTTCTCTTCCATACAGTTTCTTCTGTTATTATAGCTTGCATTGGTGTGGTATATTTGTTGCAGCTGATGAATCCATATTGAAACCTTACTGTTAACTAATATTTATAGTTGACATTGCAGTACAATCTTTGTGTTCCATGAGGTTTGCCAAATGTATGTTGTCATGTATCCACCATTACATCCCTATCCAGAATAATTTCACAGTTCTAAAAATTTCCTGTATTCTACCTGCCCTTCCATTCACCCACTCACCACTTCCCTGACAACTGCTAATCTATTTTTCCTGTCTCTATAGGTTTACCTTTTCAGAATGCAACCTTGTTGGAATCATATAGTAAATATGGTGTAGCCTTTTCAGATTGGCATTTTTCACTTAGCAACATGCATTAAAGGTTTCTCCATGTATTTTTATGACTTAATAGTTCATTTGTTTTTATAGATGTATAATATTCCATTGTGTGAATATACCACAGTTTATTGATCCACACCCTACTGAAGGACATCTTAGTCACTTCTGATATTTAGCAATGATGAATATGACTGCTATAAACATCTGTGGGTAGGTGTTTGTGTAGACATGACTTTTCCACTAAATGGTGTCAATACTTAAAAGTGCAATTGCTGTGTTGTATGGCAAGACTAGGTTTGGCTTTGTAAGAAACTATCAGACTGCCTTCTAAAGTGGCTGTGCCATTTTGCATCTCCACCAGCAATAAATGAGTGTTCCCATCACTCCACACCTTGCCAGTGTTTGGTTGTTGTCAGTGTTTGGAATTTTAGCCATTCTAATAATAGATGTGTTGCGGTATCTCTTTGCTGTTTTAATTTACAATTGTCTTGTGGCATATGGTGTTAAGCATCTTCCCATGTGTACATTTGCCATCCATCTATCTTCTCGGTGTGAGATGTCTGTTCAGAACTCTTGTCCATCTTTTAATTAGGTTGGTGCATCTTCTGATTGTTCAGTTTTAAGGCTTGTTTGTACATTTTTGATAAGTTGTTTTATCAGAACTTTTTTGAAAGCACTTTCTCCCAGACTGTATCTTGTCTTCTCATTCTCTTCACAGTGTCTTTCATAAAGCATGAGGTTTAAATTTTAGTGTAGTCCAGTATATCACTTTTTTCCTTCCTAGATCATACCTTTGGTGTTTTATCTAAAAGGTTATTGCCAAGCCTAATGTCATCTAATTTTCTCCTATGTTATTTTCTAGAAGGCTTTTCATTTAATTTCTATGAAAAATGTGAGGTGAGCATCTAGATTCATTTCTTGCATGTGGATGTTCACTTGTTTCAGCTCCATTTGTTGCACAGACCATTCTTTTTCTACTAGATTGCATTTGCTCCTCTGTTAAAGATCACTTGCCTGTTTGTGTGTGGACCTGTTTCTGGGATCTCTATTCTATTCCTTTGATTGATTTTTCTGTTCTTTTGCCAGAAGCACACTGTCTTGAAGACTGTAACTTTATGGTAAGATATGGCACCCACTACTGTCAATGTTCTGACTTTTTCTTCTTAATTCTGTCTTAACTATACTAAGCCTTTTGACTTCTCATTTAAACATTTAAATGCATAAATAATGATTCCCATCGAATCAACATCCAGAAAATCTGGAATTTGTCTGGATTTGTCAACATCCAGAAAATAACTTGGGATTTCATAGAATCTATCGGTTGAATGAACTGGCATCTTAACAATAGTGAGACTCCCTATTAATGAACATGAAGTATCTTTTTATTTATTTAGAACTTGATTTATTTCATTAGTTTTGAAATTTCTTTCATATAGATCTCATACTTATTTAGATTTATAACCAAGTATTTCTTTTTTTCTTTTTTGGTGCTAATATATGAGGTGTTGTACCTCTAATTTCAAATCCTAATGATTAATTCCTGGTATATAGGAAAGCAGTTGGCTGCTATATATTAACCTTGTCCCCAGAAACCTTATATAATTGCTTATTTGTTACTGGTGTGTTTTTGTTTTTTGGCACTTCTTTGGGATTTCCTAAACAATCATATCGTCTGTGACCAAAAATAGTTTCATTTCTTCCTCTCTAATCTGCATACTTTAGTTTTCTTTTATTGCATTAGCTAACACTTCAAGTGTGATGCTGAAAATTAATCATGAGAGAAAATATATTTGCTCTGTTCTTGATATTAACAGGAAAACTTCTGCTTTAAAACTTCTGCTTCTCAACATTATGCATGACATTAACTTTAGGGTTGTTGTAGATGTACAGTTAGAAAGTTCCCCTCTATTCTTAGTCCCCTGAAGTTATTATTATGGTGGTTGTTGTTATTATTATTACCATGATGTGTCTTAGATTCTGTCAAGTCCTTTTTCTCTATCTATTGATACTTTATAATTTTTCTTCTTTAGGCTGTTGATGTGATGGATTGTATTAATTGATTCTCAACGTTAAATCAGCCTTGTCTACCTGGGATAAATCTAAATCTGTTGTAATGTAAAATTTTTTAGACATTATTGGATTAGACTTACTAATATTTTGTTGAGAATCTATATCATGGGAGATATTGGTCTGTGGTTTTCTTTTTCTATAATGTTTTTGTCGAGTTTGGGTATTAGAGTAGTGCTAGCATCATAAAATGAATTAAGAGGGGCTTCCTGTACTTCTATTTTCTGGCACATATTTTAGAGCGTTGATATCATTTCTTCCTGAAATGTTTAGCAGAATTTGCCAGTAAAATTATGTAGGCCAAGTGCCTGTTTTGGAAGGTTAAATGTTACTGATTTAATTACTTTAACAGATAGACATCTATTCAGGTTACCAGTGTCTACTTCTGTGGGTCTGGGTAGTTTGTGTCTTCTTCACCTGTACCTGGACCACTTACATACCCAATCCTGACTTGTACCTTACATCTTTAAAGTAAAATAAAATATATAGAAAAGAATTGTTTTATTCTATGGGTTATCAAATTTGTGGGCACTGTTCATAATATTTCCTTATAATTCTTTTAATGCCCACATGATTAGTCATGAGTACTCCTCTATAATTTATGATGTTAATAATTTGTAATATCTCCCTTTTGTTCCCGGTTAGTCAAGCTGGAGGTTTAACAGTTTTACTGATCTTTTCAAAAAAATGTCTTTTGGCTTTGTTAATTTTTCTCTATTGCTTGCTTGTATTCAATGTAGATTATTTCTGATCTAGTTTTTGTTATTTTTCTTCTGCTTTTTAAAAAGATTTACATTGCTCTTCTTTCCCTTGTTTCCTAAATATGACTTTTTGTGTCCTGAAATTTCTGTCAGAAAAGAGCATGATTCTTTCCAAATGATGTCACTTTATTCTTTGTGTATGTTTTTTGTTTGTTGACAGATATAAGTATGATCTAACCACCTTTTCAGCATGTTCTAAACATAATATAAATGATAGGGGTTTTTTTTGCCATCTTAGTGGGAAAAACAGTTTAGAGTGTTTATGACAATACAGAGTATACATGACAGCCTATCAGGACCTGTATGTAAACTTTTTCTGTTTTGGATATAGATGGAAAGAAGAGAAAGAGAGGAAAGTACACTTACTCACGGTTGTGGTGTAAACTTTAGGGTAAGTAGCCAAAGCCCCTAGGATATTATCATAATGCCTATGTGTGAGAAAGAGAGAACCCTATTTGGAAGCAAAGAGGAGGTAGCAATGGGCAGGGAGAAGATAAGTTATCAGCAGAAATGAGTGGACCTAATGGGCCCTGTATCTGTTCCTTACCTTCCAGAGCTCTGCCACCATGTGAAACTGAAGCCCCAAACCCACACCCACCATCACAATGGAAAGAGCCACTGCATCTATTCTGCAGTCATTTGACCCTATCTGAGGGGTAGAAAAGACTACTAGACCCTATCTAATGGGAGAAAAGCTCAGGAGTTAAAGACTAGCCTAGGCAACACAGAGAGACCTAACTTCTACAAAAATAAAAATAATTAGCTGGGCAAGGTGGCATGCATATGTAGTTCCAGTTACTAGGGGGACTGTAGTGGAAGGTTTGCCAGAATTGGTGAGTTGTGATTGTACCACTGCACCCCAGTCTAGGCAACAAAGTGAGACCCCAACTCAAAAGAAAAGAAAGAAAAGAAAAGAAAAAAAACACTCAAAGTGCTTTTGGCATTCTCTCACTCAGCAACAACCATCTCTGGCCAAATGTGTGGAGATTTTTCACCATACACCAAGCACGCGATCAATTCTGCATCAGATACCAGCTGAGTAATCTGCAATTAAAATCCAGTATTCTGTACTTAGGTCTTGTACCAGATCCCATAGGTTGAGGACTTAGTCCCATAAGATGATCCCTCCTCTGCTGCATTCTCACCAGTTGCCTCCAGAACTTCTGACCCACCAGCTTCAAGTTGGGGTTCCCATGAGCCTTTCTTCTGGTTCAGTTAGCTAGAGTAGCTCACAGAAT
>NW_006967286.1:0-652 GCF_000164805.1 Carlito syrichta
CCCCAAAGTGCTGTGATTACAGGCTTGAGCCACCGTGCCTGGCCCTATATTTTTAAAATGTAATTTTTTTCTTTAGTTCTCCATTTGTATTAGGAGGACCACTTTACTCATAAAATAGGTTTTAGATTTATTTGCATGAAGTGCATCAAGAAAAACTATTTGCCATATAGGCTCTTTTGAATTGGCTTTGTTGGAACTCTTCTTCATAAGGAACTTTAGATTAGATTCTCCAGGATCCTTTGAGTTAGCCAAGGATTTGCTGTATAGACCTGTATGGAGCAGGCTAGCCCATTCAAGGACTTTTTTATTGGCTCCTTATAGATCTTAGTTTTTTTATCGCTTCTCAGCCTTTTGGCTAAGATCAAGTGTAAGATCTTAGTTTTAATTCCTCAAAGCAGTTTGTTTTGAAATAGTATTCCAGACAAAGCCTTGGTAAAACAATGACTATCGGAGACGGGGCAAGATGGCGACGGCATAGGTGAACTTGTGAGATTCTCTGAACGGACCAAGACTGCAAACTGCTGAATAGACAGACTGTAAAACAGAGGGAAAAGTGAACAAACCAGAAGACCCTATAAAGATGACAGGTCATTGCAGAGAGAAATAAAGCAACCCACCTTCTCTCAAAAACAGAATTGAGAGGGGGAGGGAA
>NW_006967287.1:0-977 GCF_000164805.1 Carlito syrichta
TCCCATTTCCCAGATTCCTACTTCAAAAACATGATTCGTGGTTACCTCTTAGGAAGACAGCCTGTACTTTGGGATTGAGGACTCATATAATTAAGATTCCTTATACTTTCATAGCAATATGACGTGTAGTTTCCTGTATATGACGACCTCCATTACCCAGTTTCCTGCTTCACTCTGCAGAATGCCAAGACAGTTCCTGGGGTCCGAGAATTCCAGTTTTTTGAATATCAAGAGAAAGATGTCCGTAATGTTCTTTTGAAACTGGAATCCAAGATGCCTTGTTCCCCTTCACAAGACCTCCCCAAAATGTGGAATATTCCAAACCCAAACCCCAATTCCTACCTGCCCACCCACAAGAATTTTCTGTACTTTGAGGTCACTTAAATCAAGGAATTTTGTACCAATATACCTGTTGATTCTGGGGAATATTATTATGGTCGTAGATGGTCCCTGGAAACAAAAGGATTTCTAGGGCGAAATCCTTGATTCCAACTAACAAGACGACCAGAAAGATCCTGAGGATCTATAGTGACAGATTTAGCATATCCACGGAGCAAATAGCTCTGAAAATGTAGGGACCCAGAAGCCCAGATTGCTGACTAAACCTTATCAAGAGGCCCTGTAGATTCCGGAAAATGAGAACTCCTAGATACGGATTTCCTTTTTATTCTCATTAAGATGCCCTGATTTTTCCTGTCAATTTGGATTCCAAATTCAGTTTATCAAAAGACAGATGCCCAGAAGTGTCCTAGGTACGTTGATTCCATGATTCCTGGTTACCATTAAAAGTACGTAGTAAACATTTGGCAAGTGCAAAACTCTTGTTCCGTCTCATAATACAAAGAGACACCGAAGGGGAAGGATTACAAAGGTTCACCTTAAGAGAATAGTTACATCCATATATGGCAAGATGATTCTTTTTGTCCTGAATCTGGGCCTTAGTGTTCTGAGGAACCTAACGGAGTTGGAGTGCCCAA
>NW_006967288.1:0-743 GCF_000164805.1 Carlito syrichta
CCTTATCTGAATTATCTAGGTGGAAATCTCCAGGGTTGGTCATTAATGTCATTGGACATTTGTGTCACCAGGCACAAATCCAGTTCTGACAACATAAGGGGTTGAAGCAGGGGTTGTGACTTTTTTAGTAGGGCCATTAAAACCAAGGAAATAGCCGGGCTCGGTGGCTCAGTCTGTAATTCCACGCCTTTGGGAGGCTGAGGTGAGTGGATTGCCTGAGCCCGTGGGTTCGAGACCCACCTGGGCAGCAAGACCTCATCTCTACAATAAATCAAAAAATCAGCCGGGCATGGTAGCGCATTCCTGTAATTCTGGCTACTGGGAAGGCTGAGGAGGAAGGATCGCCAAAGCCCAACAGGTCGAGGCTGGGCGACAGAGTGAAACTCCAACTAAAAAAAAAAAACAAAAAAAAAAAAACAAGGAAATGAGGGGATGGCATCGTAAAGGCCCCTCTTGGGTCGTGTGTGCTTTTTAAAATTTTTATCCAGGCTTTGGGACAGAGGGGCTAAGGTCAAGAAGTGGCTTAAACTTGCAGACATCTGGGCAATGAGGGGAGTCCTGGAAAGTGGTGAATTCTCTTTGTCCTTGGTTCACAGTCTCCTTTTTCCTTTATTTAACAAAACAGTTACTGCACATACTCCCACTTTCCCAGAGTTAGTCTAGACAGCTGCATACTGGTGCCAACCTTATCTTCTTAGCCCTTCAAAATTATTTTAGCTGCATGCAAACACACAAAGAGGTCA
>NW_006967289.1:0-6520 GCF_000164805.1 Carlito syrichta
TTTTCTGAGTTGGAGTCTCACTCAGTCGCCCAGACTGGAGTGCAGTGGCCGCTCCCGGCCACCGCAGCCTCGCTTGCTGGGCTCTGGCGATCCTTCCACCTCAGCCTTCTGAGTAGCCGGAATTACAGGCATGCGCTACCACGCCCGGCTGATTTTTTTATTTATTGTAGAGATGAGGTCTCGCTGCCCAGGCGGGTCTCGAACCCGCGGGCTCAGGCAATCCACTCACCTCAGCCTCCCAAAGGCGTGGGATTACAGGCTGAGCCACCGAGCCCAGCTAATTTTTTATTTATTGTAGAGATGAGGTCTTGACAAATTGCCTGGGCTTATCTCGAACCTACAGGCTCAGGCAATCCTCTCGCCTTGGCCTCCCAAAGTTCTGGGATTCTGGCTTGAGTTACTGAGCCTGGCTTTATTTCTTTTTAGTAGGATCTCACTGTTTCCCCTGGTTGTAGAGCAATGGCACACTCATGGCCACCACCACCTCAACCTACACACAAAACTTCCACTTCAGCCTTCCAAGTAGCTGGAACCACAGGTATGCACCACCATGCCTAGCTAATTTTTTTATTTATTGGAGAGATGAGGGTTCACCAAGTTGCTGTGGATGGTTTGGAAACTATATGCTCAGGTAGTCCTGTCATCTCCTCCTCCCAAAGTGCTGGGATCATGGGCATAAGCCACCGCACCCATCTTGAAAGATTCTTAGTGATTATTATTATCGGTTGTCCTATTCTTACATCTTATGAGGTTTTCTTTTGCTTTGCCAAAAGGAGGGAAAGGCTGCCAAATTGGTCTACAGTAAAATGTAATTTTAAAATGTCTGAATGCTTCCTAAAAGCAGCCTATAGGAAATTTATCTATCGATGTCTTACCTGTGCTAGCTACCCTGCCATATTTTGACATTTCACGGTTACATTCACTGTTGTTTTAGTCTAAGATTTGTATGCCTCCAAGATAGTAATTTAAAGGAAATACATTTAAGTTGATTAGGTGAGTGGTTTCTTTGCATTTTCCACACATTGCTGTTATTGAGGGAGAAAGGCAGAAATGATTCCGGCCCTCTGTGAAAACGTAAACTGTGGTGAGGTGAACAGTTGTCATGGGAATAATGCAAGATTGCAACAAAGGAGAAAGTAGAAACAAGTAAAGTTTAATAACCATATTTTACAGATTGGAAAGGGGACAGAGGCAAGTGAGGTGTGGAAGGGCCAAGAATTGGGTTTTTTAAAGGTCTTTTGGGAACGGGGGTTTGAGTCCACAGGACTGTGCAGGACTTGGATGTACATTGGAGTCACATGAGTTTTGTATTTTGCTGGTTGCCAGACATTAGCATCTCATGCCCTCAGATTATGAGCTAGATGGGAGGAGTCAAGGGAAAGGGGTTTTCCAACAAGAGACTTGTGAGATGCTTGCAATTCACAAACTTCTTTTTTTGGGGGGGGGTCTGTCACTCAGACTGGAGTGCAGTGTCCGCTCCTGGCCACCGCAGCCTTGAGCTGCAGTGCTCTGGCGATCCTTCCACCTCAGCCTTCCAAGTAACTGGAACTACAGGTGCGCACTACCACACCGGGCTAATTTCTTGACTTATTGTAGAGATGAAGTCTCGCCAAGTTGCCCAGGCAGGTCTCGAACGCACGGGCTCAGGCAATCCACTCACCTCAGCCTCCCAAAGGCAAGGGATTACAGGCTGAGCCACCGAGCCCTACTCACAAACTTCCTGACCAAAAAGCGGTCTTATTATAATTTGTATGACTTCAGCCAGCCAAGGGGTGATCTTTGATTCCCCCTTGACAACAAACCTGAAAGTTTCCTAGAAATTAGTATGTAAACCTTGAGTTGAAAATTTGGGTTGTTGGGTTGCCCTGGTTTTGCATCTGATGGAGATTTATTGAGGGGAATGAGGTAGACTGCGTCTTGGCCTGCAGAAAAATGTAATCTTAAAATGCCTTAATGCCTCCTAAGACCTGTCTATTGGAAATTAACTATGTCTAACCTGTGCTTGATTCAAAGAATGTCAGTCCAAGGAAAAATGAGTATGCTGGGGCAAAATGTGAACTAAGTCTATTCGAAGTTTCTGGGAGTCCCTACTTTCATTCTAGATTAAGTTTCACTTGGTAATAAAAAAAATCCCAAATTATAAAATATCTCACCTAGTGAGAAGGTGTAAGAACCCACAGGAAGCCTCTCACGCACATGGGAGAGTAAGTTCAGTGCCTCCTGAGAGTGTAGTCACCAGGCACTTTGGTTAGCAGGACTGCAAAAGAGGACATCCTAAGTCATAGGATGGCCTGACTTGACACTTGATTCAGGTTTATCTGTGTATCAGTGCCTCTCCTACCTGGGTTTATACCCTTTAACAAAGAATGCATCCACTTATTTCAGCTCCAGTTGTTCATCATAAAGTGTATTTTATCAATACGTGTTGAAAAGTTTTTAAAATTTCAGCAAGATATAGATAAATGTCTGGAAAAAATTAAATATCTAAGCCTGGTTGCAGTGCCCCATGCCTATAACCCCAGCACTTTGGGAGGCTGAGGTGAGAGGATGGAGCCCACAGGTACAAGACTGGCCCAGGCAACTTGGCAAGACCTCATTTATACAATAAATCAAAAAAATAGCCAGGATCGAGCTGACAACTAGAATTATGCAATAAGATAACTTGTAACACAGAAATATTCTCTAATACAATAAGTCTGAGAAAAAAGAATGAAATAAAATCCACTCAGTGTACACACTATTTTTGTGAATGATACAGCATAAATTTGGGCATCAATTCATAAATGTACAATGTTGAGTGCTATATTTACATCACACAGAATAAGTTGCATATACTGCTCAGAGGGAAAATTCACAGTAGGTTGGGAGGTCCTCGTCAAGTTTTAATGTGTACAACAAGCAACTGAATATCTTCTTAAAATACAAATTCTGATTCAGGAGTTTTCGAATTCACCTGAGTTTCAGCACTTTTTATTTTTCAGTTGGGGGTTCTCATTTTCCTACCCATGCTGGGGTGCAGTGGCATATTCACAGTTCACTGCAGCCTCAATCTCCTGGCCTGAAGGATGCATTCTCCATAGCCTCTCAAGTAGCTGGGACAAATTTGTATTAGTTGCCAATGCACACAGTTGCAACACAGCATCTATGCTGAGATATTATAGGCCCCCAAAATATTATATTTTAATGTCAATCTAATAATAAGGAAACATGTCTTAGGTAGAAATTGACATACAGATATCTCCCATGGTGTGTAATCCCAAAAACTGTATTTATTTTATTTGTTTTTAGCATCCTAAAGAGGAACTCTCTTCTAACAATTCTTTATTCAGTAATTTTTGTGTTGTTCTGGGCAGTAAGTGCCATCCTGTGTAAATGTGCATGCCATTAACCATGTTCTCCATGGAACTCATGGAGCATCATGTGAAATCTTAACCATACACATTCCCATCCTTCACTTATATCTGAGCATCTATCCCATTTCCAATGGGAATCTTGGATATCCAAACCTCCCCATGTTCCCCAACCACAATCATTTTTAATACTGCAGGTAGGCCGGGCTCAGTGTCTCAGCCTGTAATCCCGTGCCTTTGGGAGACTGAGGTGAGTGGATTGCCTGAACCTGCGGGTTCGAGACCCACCTGGGCAGCGAGACCTTATCTCTACAATCAAAAATCAATAATCAGCTGGGCGTGGTAACGCACGCCTGTAGTTCCAGCTACTTGGAAGGCTGAGGCGGAAGGATCGCTGGAGCCCAGCAGGTCGAGGCTGCGGTGGCCGGAAGTGGCCACTGCACTCCAGTCTGGGTGACAGAGTGAGACTCCAACTCAAAAATAAATAAATAAATAAATAAATAAATAATGCAGGTCATACATTCATGGTGAGAACAGTTCATGGCAACTAGGCAGCATGGATGTTGAGAAAAGTGGGGGCTCTGGTATGTAGGTTGATGTATCCTTTAGAGCCCTTGAATATCAGGAAGAATAAAAATAGTTGAAACTCACTCATTAGGCAAGACCATCAAAGTAGCAATGAGCTTTGCAAGTTTTAAAAATGACATTTCTTCTGACCTTGGACACATTTACCTGACAACCAGCCATATTTTCCTTTTCTTCTCTCTTCTCTGGTATTTCTTTTCTTTCTTTCTTTCTTTTTTTTTTTTTTGAGTCAGAGTCTCACTTGATTGCCCAGTTTGGAGTGCAGTGGCATGATCATGGCCACCCCAGCAATGATCTACTGGGATCAGGCAATTCTTCTGCCTCAGTCTCCCAAGTAGCTGTAACTACAGGACAAATTATGCTTGGCCAAATTTTAATGTAGAGATGAGGTCTTACCAGGTTGCCTGGGCTGGTCTCGAACCCCCAGGAACAGGTAGTCCAGTTGCCTTGACCTCCCAAAATGCTCACATTTCAGCCTAAGCCACCAAACCCGGTCCTCTGGGATTTCTTTTCAGGTGAGATGATTTGGACAAGTCATACCTACATGTTGAAAATATACCTTTAATATTTTAAATTAAATTGAATGTATTTAGTTTTTCTGAGTCTCACTCTACCACCCAGGCAGAAGTAAAGTGGTACCATCATTAATCACCACAACCTTGAACTCCTGGGCTCAGGCAATCCTTCCATTTCAGCCTTCAAAGTAGATGGAACTACAGACCTTTGCTAATACTCCTGGCTATTTTTTCTTTAATTATTTTTATAGTGACATGAGTATGCTATGTTGTAGAGGTCTCAAAACCCTGGGCTTAAGCAATCCTTTCACCTAAGTGATAGGATTCCTGGCATAAGTTATGATGTGTAGTCAGAATATCCCTTTAACATAAGCACAATCTTTTTCTTGCTACCACCATGCGCACAGACAGGAGGGTCCAGAAAGGGCGATAAAGTTTACCTTTCTCTGTCTTTTGTCACATGAGAGATTCAAAAACTGAGCTCCTGCAAGGAGTGCAAAGTGTGAGTTAATTCTTTCCCCCCGACAAGTGCCCTACCTAGCCACAAACAGTGGCAATTTCTGCTACAGCAATGAATGTATGGACCCACTTGCTTATCTCCCTGACCAAACCGAAGCACAGCAGAACAGGTGACCTACTGTGAACTTAACTTTCATGAACATATCTGGCAACCCTCAGCTTGATTATGGTTTCTAGCTGGGCATCATGGCTCACGCCTCTAATTCCAGTACTTTAGGAGTTGGAGGTGAGAGGAGTGACTGAGCCCAGGGTTCCAGACTAGCTTGGGCAACTTGGTGATACCTCATTTCAGCAATGAATCAAGCAGATAACTGGGTATGGTGGCACATGCCTGAAGGTTGAGGTGGAAGTATTGCCTGTGGCCAGGAGGTCAAAGCTGCAGTGCCCATAAGTACCCCACTGCACTCCAGCCTGGGCACAACAGACAAAACAACAGACAAGGAAAACCAAAATGGTTGTTTTTAACAAGGACAAACCAAAAGAAATAATAATAATGAAACGTCAACAATTCTGTCTGTGATTGCTCTCTTAAGCAGTAACATCAGAACACACAACAACAAACAGGAACCCTGGACACCTCGCTTCTTTGTACTGACCACATGGTGTTGATTCAACCATTTACACTTTTACAACATGGAAGTTTCTGGAGTGTAGGGACATTGACTACTTCATAAACAGACTTCATCTGTTTATTCTAGTGACTTTGTAATATGGTGGTAAGCCTGTTATCTACCAGTGTGTTTCTCCAGATCTACTCTTCATTATTTAAAGTAATAGGAAACTGGAGTCAATATCATATGGCTAAATTTATTCTTGGTGCATGGAGAGTTATATTCTTAGTGCTATTCTTGGCATTAAAAAATACTTTATTACCAGGCTCAGTGGCTCAGCCTGTAATCGCGCACCTTTGGGAGGCTGAGGTGAGTGGATTGCCTGAGCCCGTGGGTTCGAGACCTGCCTGGGCAACTTGGCGAGTCCTTCTCTCTACAATAAATAAAAATATTAGCAAGGCGTGGTAGCGCGCATCTGTAGTCTAGCTACTTGGAAGACTGAGGTAGAAGGATCACCAGAGCCCAGCAGGTTGATGATAGGGTGGTTGTGAGTGTGCCACTGCACTCCATCCTGGGCGGAGTAAGACTTTTTTTTTTTTGGAGTTGGAGTCTCACTCCATGGCCCAGACTGGATTACAGTGGCATGCTCCCAGACACCGCAGCATCGACCTGCTGGGCTCCTGTTATCCTTCTGCCTCAGCCTTCCAAGGAGTGAGACTCTTGACTCAAAAAAAAGTAATGGATGTTTTCACCTGTGAATTTCAACAATTTATCTACCACACTTTCTGGTGGAAATGCACTTATTTCCATCGCCATAATGAGATAAATTGTCCCTCAGTGTTGTGATGTAACCTTGGGGGGAGAAAGGAGGGATGGGGCTAGTAACCCATACCCTCCCTCCATGGGCCCACACGTGGATCTGATCCTCCCCACTACTCTTGCAGGTCATGAACACGTGGAGCGGGGTTGTGTGCAAAGGGCTCAGCAGGCGAGGTCGTGG
>NW_006967290.1:0-681 GCF_000164805.1 Carlito syrichta
CATGCCACCATGTCAGTTCTTTCTTTTTTTCTTTATTTACTTTTCTTTCTTCTTTCCTTCCTTCCTTTCTTTTTTTTTTTTTGAGTTGGAGTCTCACTCAGTCGCCCAGACTGGAGTGCAGTGGCCACTCTCGGCCCCCGCAGCCTCGACCTCCTGGGCTGCGGCGATCCTTCTGCCTCAGCCTTCCAAGTAGCTGGAACAACAGGCACACGCTACCACACCTGGCTAATGTTTTTAATTTTTATTGTAGAGATGAGGTCCCACCAAGTTGCCCAGGTGGGTCCTGATCCCGCGGGCTCAGGCAATTCACTCACCTCGGCCTCCCAAGGCGCGGGTTTACAGGCTGAGCCAACAAGCCTGGCCCTTCCTTCCTTTCTTTCTCTTTCTTTCTTTCTCTCTCTCTCTCTTCCTTCCTTCCCTCCTTCCCTCCTTCCTTCCTTCCTTCCTTCTTTCCTTCCTTCCTTCCTTCCTACCTTTCATTCTTTCTCTTTCTTTCTGTCTTTTTTTTTTTTTTTGAGTTGGAGTCTCACTCGGTTGTCCAGACCGGAGTGCAGTGGCCGCTTCCAACCATCGCAGCCTCGCCTGCTGGGCTCCAGTGATCCTTCCGCCTCAACCTTCCAGGTAACTGGAATTACAGGCATGCACTACCACGCCTGGTTGATTTTTTTTGATTTATTGTAA
>NW_006967291.1:0-984 GCF_000164805.1 Carlito syrichta
AAATCATGAAAATTGTCTATCTTGTCCCAACTTTGTTCCAGCTCCAGGAGGAGTTAACGCCCAAGGACTGAAACCAAATGTGCTATGGCAAATGGATGTAACTCACTTTCCCAGATTTGGAAAATTGTCTTATTTACATGTTACTGTGGATACATTGTCTCATGTTATTTTAGCTTCAGCAAGAACTGGAGAAGACTACAAGGACGTGGTACAACATTTATTCCTTTGTTTCTCACAGCTAAGTTTACCAAAACAACTAAAAACTGATAATGGTCCTGAATATACATCTAAATATTTCCAACAGTTTTGTTCCCAATTTAATATTTCTTATTCCACAGGAATTCCTTACAATCCACAAGGTCAAGCCATAGTTGAAAGAACCCACCAAACTTTAAAAAATCAAATAAATAAATTAATAGAGGGGGAGTTTAAGTATAGCTTCCCTCACCATATTTTAAATCATGCTTTATTTGTTATAAATCATTTAAATTCAAATTCTTTTGGCAACTCAGCTTTGACTAGACACTGGAACCCAGAAGAAAATGTTAAACCTATGATAAGATGGAAGGATCTCTTTACAGGCCAATGGAGAGGGCCTGACATATTGCTAACCAGTGGGAGGGGATATGCTTGCATATATCCTCAAAACGAAACTGCTCCTATTTGGATTCCTGATCAATTTATCTGACATGCCTACATTGACCTGGCAACCAAAACGAGTGTTGAGAATACTACCGATTCAGAGAAACACTAGATGTGACAACATGCCTGCTAGTCACCGGGAGGAAGAACCTTCCTCTTGCTTCAGACCCGCCCACCGTTTGCTGATTCACAACTTCACAATGATTCACCCAAAGAGGCAACAACTTTGAGCCACCAGATGAAATATTTTTCACTACAGGATGAGGATATTCCTCATCCTCGGCTGTCCTGTACAAGACCACAGGCTACCGGATGTAAAGTCTTCAGTGCTCACCATTCACA
>NW_006967292.1:0-731 GCF_000164805.1 Carlito syrichta
AAGAGAGTGGTTTTCAATATTAGTAGTGTCTTTCCATACCAGCACATACTGGGTCACTCATTCTGCCTCAGTGCTGTTCCTTCTGCCTGGAACAGTCTTATCCCAGATTTCTTCATGGCTTACTCTCTTCCAGTCCTTACTCAAATACCACCTTAGTGATGCTTTCCTTGCTGCTCTACCTGCAATTTCAGCCCTTCCCCTAACACTTTCTAGTTCCTTTCTCTGTTAGTATCTTTCCTAGCATACTTTTGTTTATTGTCAATTCTTCTATAATGTATGCTCAATGGTAGGGAAGAATTTTTGATTGTGTTGTTCACTGCTATATCCCTAGCCTTTAGGATAATTCCTGACCTTATAGTAGAGACTCATCAAATATTTGTTGAATGAATAGATGAATGATTATGTTGTTTTCACATTTGGATATATGATCATTTATTAAATAATCGCCTATTGATGGATATTTAGGGTTTTTTCCCCAGTTTTTCCTACTTTTATAAACAATGCTATGTTGAATAGTCTTATACATATATCTTTGTACTATTGCATGGTGATCTCTGCAATAAATTCCTAGAGGTAGAATTGTGAGTTTGAAGGATATATACATTTTAAATTTTGAATACTTGTCTCTCATTCTTTCCTTTTCCTAAGATAAAAGGTTATATCAACTTACAGTTCTGCTAACAGCATATAAGGACACTCATTTCCCTATACCAGGTATAACAACCTTTAAA
>NW_006967293.1:0-778 GCF_000164805.1 Carlito syrichta
AAAGGCTTGTTGGACACGGGAGCCAATGTATCCTGTATTGCTGGGAAAAATCGGCCTGCTTCGTGTCCTACTCAAATAGCTCCTCTGAGACTAATAGGCATTGGTTGAGCACCCTCAGTAGCCAAAAGCTCTAAAATTTTAAATTGGACAGATAATCAGACTTCAGAAACTTTTTGCCATACTTTATTCCATCTATCCCCTTTATGTTATGGGGAAGAGATATTCTTTCTCAAAAGGGCATGCTTTTATATAACCCTAAGAGCAAAGTTTCAGCACAAATACTACCAATGGTTTATGATTCCTTTAAGCGACTTGGCAAAGATGGACAGGGAATGGAGGAACCTGTCCAAGTTAGTGAAAAAACAAATCGAGCTGGCACTGGCTATTCAAATTTGTCCATTGTCCCCAAGACCCTATTACTCGGAAAGTTGACGAACTGGTTTGGGTGGAACAATGGCCCATGCTCTTGGAAAAGCTTAAGGAAGCCAAAAAAACTAGTTTAAACAATTAGAGGCTTTTCATATAGAGCCTCCTACTAGCCCCCCCTGAATGGCAAACTCTAGCCCTTGAAACACTCTTGAAACACTCTTAATTTTGTAATTAAGAAAAAATCTGCTAAATGGAGACTTTTGCAGGATTTAAGAGCTATCAATGCCACTATGGAACCCATGGGGGCGTTGCAGCGTGACTTCCATCTCCAGCTGCTATATCTGTAATTATTGATTTACAGTATTTTTTCTTTACTATACCTTTAAGCCCAGAGGATTGTAAATAATTT
>NW_006967294.1:0-1077 GCF_000164805.1 Carlito syrichta
AACTATCCCCCCTCCTTCACGAGGGCATCATGCGGGATGACAAGTGCGGCCTTGGGAATGCCTGGGCCGCCCGTCCGCTGCTTCAGAGCGTACTGTCTGGTCCCGTGGGACAGGTGGAGCCAACAGCTTCGAAAGGCAGACACCCTCCTACGTCACTGCTGGCAGCCGCATCGCGTACCCCACAGCCTCCCAACAGCCACCTCATCCCGAAGGACACACAGATACACAAGCACACTCTCAAGCATGCACGCAGAGACTTGCGGGGTGAAACCTACACAGGGCGAGAGACAGAGAGAGACGAAAAGCAGGACAGAAAAATTCAGAAGACGTGACAGTGGATCAGACATACACAGATACCAAGAGAAAAAGAGACGCAGCCAGAGAGAAACAGGCAGAAAGATACCTAGAGACAGGAAAGAGGGAGACAGAGGTGTGGGGGGACCACTGCCACTCCGAGCAGCCTGGGCTCCGACAGCACAAACTGGCAGGCCTGACCTGGTGACAGTTCTCAAGTCTTCCCAAAGGATCATTCCAACACCCTCATTGTGACTGAGGGGAAAGTCTGAAGCCTACCATAAGCTGCCATCCCCTGCGGGGGGTTCTGGTCCCAAGACTCACCGGGTTGGCCATCCCCGCTAAGCGGCTTAGATCGAAGAGATCTGGCCTAATCAGGGGGTTGAGTGATCCTGGGAGTCATCCATGCCGGCACCCATCGTGGAGCTCGCACTTCAAGAGCCTTCGTGGGAGTGGCGTTTCAGAGGAGGGAGGTGGGGGAGCGCTGGGGGTTCCGAAGGTAGCTCTGCTTCTGGGTTTCTCGGGCTGCCTAGGAAACCCCGAAGGGCTCCACCCCGAATCCGGAGTCTTCAGTCCCATGGGAGGGCAGGGGGCCGGGGAGAAAAACGGCCGCTGTGGATTGTCACTCCGCGAGACACCCCGCGAGCCCCTCTGAGCCTCCCGCCCGCCGGCGCGGGCGCCTCCTAGTTCCAGTAACCCCGTGCCCCTGACCTCCTGATGCTGGCTGGGGGCACTGGGGAGCGAGTAGAGGGAAGTCTCGGGTGGCCTTTTGCAGGGCGGCGC
>NW_006967295.1:0-5576 GCF_000164805.1 Carlito syrichta
ATTCTGTGAGCTACTCTAGCTAACTGAACCAGAAGAAAGGCTCATGGGAACCCCAACTTGAAGCTGGTGGGTCAGAAGTTCTGGAGGCAACTGGTGAGAATGCAGCAGAGGAGGGATCATCTTATGGGACTAAGTCCTCAACCTATGGGATCTGGTACAAGACCTAAGTACAGAATACTGGATTTTAATTGCAGATTACTCAGCTGGTATCTGATGCAGAATTGATCGCGTGCTTGGTGTATGGTGAAAAATCTCCACACATTTGGCCAGAGATGGTTGTTGCTGAGTGAGAGAATGCCAAAAGCACTTTGAGTGTTTTTTTTCTTTTCTTTTCTTTCTTTTCTTTTGAGTTGGGGTCTCACTTTGTTGCCTAGACTGGGGTGCAGTGGTACAATCACAACTCACCAATTCTGGCAAACCTTCCACTACAGTCCCCCTAGTAACTGGAACTACATATGCATGCCACCTTGCCCAGCTAATTATTTTTATTTTTGTAGAAGTTAGGTCTCTCTGTGTTGCCTAGGCTAGTCTTTAACTCCTGAGCTTTTCTCCCATTAGATAGGGTCTAGTAGTCTTTTCTACCCCTCAGATAGGGTCAAATGACTGCAGAATAGATGCAGTGGCTCTTTCCATTGTGATGGTGGGTGTGGGTTTGGGGCTTCAGTTTCACATGGTGGCAGAGCTCTGGAAGGTAAGGAACAGATACAGGGCCCATTAGGTCCACTCATTTCTGCTGATAACTTATCTTCTCCCTGCCCATTGCTACCTCCTCTTTGCTTCCAAATAGGGTTCTCTCTTTCTCACACATAGGCATTATGATAATATCCTAGGGGCTTTGGCTACTTACCCTAAAGTTTACACCACAACCGTGAGTAAGTGTACTTTCCTCTCTTTCTCTTCTTTCCATCTATATCCAAAACAGAAAAAGTTTACATACAGGTCCTGATAGGCTGTCATGTATACTCTGTATTGTCATAAACACTCTAAACTGTTTTTCCCACTAAGATGGCAAAAAAAACCCCTATCATTTATATTATGTTTAGAACATGCTGAAAAGGTGGTTAGATCATACTTATATCTGTCAACAAACAAAAAACATACACAAAGAATAAAGTGACATCATTTGGAAAGAATCATGCTCTTTTCTGACAGAAATTTCAGGACACAAAAAGTCATATTTAGGAAACAAGGGAAAGAAGAGCAATGTAAATCTTTTTAAAAAGCAGAAGAAAAATAACAAAAACTAGATCAGAAATAATCTACATTGAATACAAGCAAGCAATAGAGAAAAATTAACAAAGCCAAAAGACATTTTTTTGAAAAGATCAGTAAAACTGTTAAACCTCCAGCTTGACTAACCAGGAACAAAAGGGAGATATTACAAATTATTAACATCATAAATTATAGAGGAGTACTCATGGCTAATCATGTGGGCATTATAAGAATTATAAGGAAATATTATGAACAATGCCCAAAATTTGATAACACATAGAATAAAACAATTCTTTTCTATATATTTTATTTTACTTTAAAGATGTAAGGTACAAGTCAGGATTGGGTATGTAAGTGGTCCAGGTACAGGTGAAGAAGACACAAACTACCCAGACCCACAGAAGTAGACACTGGTAACCTGAATAGATGTCTATCTGTTAAAGTAAGTAAATCAGTAACATTTAACCTTCCAAAACAGGCACTTGGCCTACATAATTTTACTGGCAAATTCTGCTAAACATTTCAGGAAGAAATGATATCAATGCTCTAAAATATGTGCCAGAAAATAGAAGTACAGGAAGCCCCTCTTAATTCATTTTATGATGCTAGCACTACTCTAATACCCAAACTCGACAAAAACATTATAGAAAAAGAAAACCACAGACCAATATCTCCCATGATATAGATTCTCAACAAAATATTAGTAAGTCTAATCCAATAATGTCTAAAAAATTTTACATTACAACAGATTTAGATTTATCCCAGGTAGACAAGGTTGGTTTAACGTTGAGAATCAATTAATACAATCCATCACATCAACAGCCTAAAGAAGAAAAATTATAAAGTATCAATAGATAGAGAAAAAGGACTTGACAGAATCTAAGACACATCATGGTAATAATAATAACAACAACCACCATAATAATAACTTCAGGGGACTAAGAATAGAGGGGAACTTTCTAACTGTACATCTACAACAACCCTAAAGTTAATGTCATGCATAATGTTGAGAAGCAGAAGTTTTAAAGCAGAAGTTTTCCTGTTAATATCAAGAACAAAGCAAATATATATTCTCTCATGATTAATTTTCAGCATCACACTTGAAGTGTTAGCTAATGCAATAAGAAGAAAACTAAAGTATGCAGATTAGAGAGGAAGAAATGAAATTATTTTTGGTCACAGACGATATGATTGTTTAGGAACTCCCAAAGAAGTGCCAAAAAACAAAAACACACCAGTAACAAATAAGCAATTATGTAAGGTTTCTGGGGACAAGGTTAATATATAGCAGTCAACTGCTTTCCTATATACCAGGAATTAATCATTAGGATTTGAAATTAGAGGTACAACACCTCATATATTAGCACCAAAAAAGAAAAAAAGAAATACTTGGTTATAAATCTAAATAAGTATGAGATCTATATGAAAGAAATTTCAAAACTAATGAAATAAATCAAGTTCTAAATAAATAAAAAGATACTTCATGTTCATTAATAGGGAGTCTCACTATTGTTAAGATGCCAGTTCATTCAACCGATAGATTCTATGAAATCCCAAGTTATTTTCTGGATGTTGACAAATCCAGACAAATTCCAAATTTTCTGGATGTTGATTCAATGGGAATCATTATTTAACCAGTTAAATGTTTAAATGAGAAGTCAAAAGGCTTAGTATAGTTAAGACAAGAATTAAGAAGAAAAAGTCAGAACATTGACAGTAGTGGGTGCCATATCTTACCATAAAGTTACAGTCTTCAAGACAGTGTGCTTCTGGCAAAAGAACAGAAAAATCAATCAAAGGAATAGAATAGAGATCCCAGAAACAGGTCCACACACAAACAGGCAAGTGATCTTTAACAGAGGAGCAAATGCAATCTAGTAGAAAAAGAATGGTCTGTGCAACAAATGGAGCTGAAACAAGTGAACATCCACATGCAAGAAATGAATCTAGATGCTCACCTCACATTTTTCATAGAAATTAAATGAAAAGCCTTCTAGAAAATAACATAGGAGAAAACTAGATGACATTAGGCTTAGCAATAACCTTTTAGATAAAACACCAAAGGTATGATGTAGGAAGGAAAAAAGTGATATACTGGACTTCACTAAAATTAAACCTCATGCTTTATGAAAGACACTGTGAAGAGAATGAGAAGACAAGATACAGTCTGGGAGAAAGTGCTTTCAAAAAAGTTCTGATAAAACTTATTAAAAGTGTACAAACAAGCCTTAGAACTGAACAATCAGAAGATGCACCAACCTAATTAAAGATGGACAAGAGTTCTGAACAGACATCTCACACCGAGAAGATAGATGGATGGCAAATGTACACATGGGAAGATGCTTAACACCATATGCCACAAGACAATTGTAAATTAAAACAGCAAAGAGATACCGCAACACATCTATTCTTAGAATGGCTAAAATTCCAAACACTGACAACAACCAAACACTGGCAAGGTGTGGAGTGATGGGAACACTCATTTATTGCTGGTGGAGAGGCAAAATGGCACAGCCACTTTAGAAAGGCAGTCTGATAGTTTCTTACAAAGCCAAACCTAGTCTTGCCATACAAACACAGCAATTGCACTTCTAAGTATTGACACCATTTAGTGGAAAAGTCATGTCTACACAAACACCTACCCACAGATGTTTATAGCAGTCATATTCATCATTGCTAAATATCAGAAGTGACTAAGATGTCCTTCAGTAGGGTGTGGATCAATAAACTGTGGTATATTCACACAATGGAATATTATACATCTATAAAAACAAATGAACTATTAAGTCATAAAAATACATGGAGAAACCTTTAATGCATGTTGCTAAGTGAAAAATGCCAATCTGAAAAGGCTACACCATATTTACTATATGATTCCAACAAGGTTGCATTCTGAAAAGGTAAACCTATAGAGACAGGAAAAATAGATTAGCAGTTGTCAGGGAAGTGGTGAGTGGGTGAATGGAAGGGCAGGTAGAATACAGGAAATTTTTAGAACTGTGAAATTATTCTGGATAGGGATGTAATGGTGGATACATGACAACATACATTTGGCAAACCTCATGGAACACAAAGATTGTACTGCAATGTCAACTATAAATATTAGTTAACAGTAAGGTTTCAATATGGAGTCATCAGCTGTAACAAATATACCACACCAATGCAAGCTATTAATAACAGAAGAAACTGTATGGGAGAGAAGAGGTATAAGGAAACTGCACGTTCTCTTTAATTTTTTAAAATAAACTTAAATTTGGTCTAAAATAAAGTTTATTTAAAATATACAAGAAAAAAATCATTCTGAGCATGACTTTTATCAACAATGCAGAAAATTTTGTAAACATCATTAAGGGGCAGATGATCTCCTACCACCTGTTCTACCTTATCAGTTGGTGACCAGGAACTAGGCCTTGGCATTGAAACTCTCATTGTTCCAGCATTTTCTTTCCTTTCTTTGAATTTTTAAAAATCAAACTATTACCTGGATGCATCTCCCCATCTTTATGCTTATGTTTCTCTCTCACATCTCAAAGTTTTTGACAATAACCATAATGGAAGAGAAAATGAGAAGGAGAGGTTTATCATCATTGCTGCTTCTCCCTTCCTTCCTCAGTAGAAACCAGCATCAACTACTCAGGTGTAGTTAAGGTAAAATTGGGCCAGCTGAAGAAAATAGGGAAGACCTGAAGGCAATCCTTGGGTCTTTACTCCTCTATCTCTTCCATCGGCAAAGCCAAGGTTACAACTTAGGGAGACTGTCTTCACCAGTGCTACTTTTCTTGGGAGCTAAAAAGTGATATATTCATCAAATTAAACTAAACTTGGCCTGATGATGCCCCATACTTGAGTCCTTATGCTATGAACTGCAAGCTAGCTTAGTGTCTCAACTAACTGAAAGCCTAATTTAGGAGTATAATCCTATAACAGATAGCTGAGTCTCCGTTCATTACAGCAACTGAGCTTCAGTCTGTTGCAAATGGCCAACTGATTCCAATAAGGCAAAATATTGAGCTGTAACCAGATAAACTGTCTCTGTACCCCCCACTTCTGTTTTCTGTCAATGAATGCTAACTGACCATGTTGCTGGATGCTGTTCTTAAAACTTGTTCTGGTTCTAAAAACTTCCCAGTTCATGAATCATTCTTAGATGATTAATCTCTTTTAATTTTGACTTATTTAAGATTTTTTTTCACAACAATCCCAAGGAGTTAGTTGCTTGGATACAGTGTTTTATGGTTTTGGAGACTCTCGCTCCTGGGGCTCATCACTTTATCTTTTGTTAGACTTTTTGAATAGACACAAGATAAATGTAAAACATTAACAGTGCAAGAAAATACTTATATAGAAACAATGTCCAATTATGT
>NW_006967295.1:5596-6343 GCF_000164805.1 Carlito syrichta
TTTTTTTTTTTTTTTTAAGAAAAAATGTTTAGAGCATTAATAGGCTTTTCATAAAATCTATGCCAACATATAGAGTTTTTATTAATAACTTGTTTAGTCTTTCTCTACCAAGTAATAAAGGCAGTGAGGTGACAGCACAGGAACAAATGAAGCAAAATATTGACCTCAGAAATAGACTAATGTAAAGTATGTAATTAATGATGATTACATAAACAACAAAAAAAGAATGAACTGTTTGATAGATAGCATTGAGAAAATCAGCTCACTATTTGGAGAAAAATGAAATGAGATCCCTACCTCACACCATATTCAAGGATACCCTCTAAGTAGATTAAAAAGCTAAATGTGCATATTGAAACTATAAAATTAGAAATTACTTTTGTGAACTCGATGTGGGAAAATGGAAAAATCTCAAATTTCAAAAATAAAACACTAAGGCAAAAAGTTCTACCGTGGCTAGAATAAAGAACAACGATGACAGTTAGCAGGCAGAAAACAGGCTGGGAAGGCATAATTGCAATGTCTAAACTTGACATGGAGGGTGATTTGAATATATAAGGAGATAGACCATGGTTTTGCATGGCATTTCACGTGTCTTACTCTTTTTTTGTGTGCTATAAAGGAATACCTGAGGCTCCCAGTTATGTAGGCTGCACAAAAAGCAGGTATCAACATCTGCTCCTAATGAGGCCTAAGGCTGCTTCCATTCATGACAGGATGTGAAGGGAAGCCAGCATGTGCAAAGAT
>NW_006967295.1:7197-14808 GCF_000164805.1 Carlito syrichta
GGTTGGAAGCAATATGAGTGTTCCCCATTAGGGAAACAAATAGGTGGATGTAAGCCATGGAATAAATTTTGCATACCGGTTAAAAGGAACAATTAAAGATATACACAACAAGAAAGAAGAGTCTTATATTACTGAGCTAAAAGGTAACAAGATGAGATATAACTTAATGCCATGTAAGTTTCTTTAAAAATACATGTAGGCCAAACAGCAATATATATTTTACCAGAGCACATACAAATATACTGATACTGTATATTAAACACATTGAAATTGTTGCCTATATGTATGTGTGTGTATACATATATATATAGTTGTGTATAACTATCTGTATAACTATATTCTATGATCTATATAGAGCTACTGAAAAAGCCTAAAAGTGATGACAGTGGCAATGAGCATAGCAAATACAAAAATACTGGTTTCTAAAAAGAACCAGACACTTTGAAGTAACGATTGATTTTAGGGAAGGGGAATGCTCAAAAGGTGATGGGAACATGTCAAGTCAAAAGGACATAGGAGCCAGCTTTTAGGGACCCATTGGTTAAATCTGAGACTATTTGAGCATCAAACTAAATAATAATAGAAAAGGATTGTAACTAATTCAAATAAAATTAAAAAAAACTCAGTTCATTGAGATAAGAAATAAAAGTAGGAATATTTCTCCTTTACAATAGAATGATAGATATTAAATGTGAAATAGACTAGTTTGAAAAAAATGACCATTTTGCAACCATCATAATTAAAATCGATTTGCAAATAATTATCAATGAATGCTAAAACTAGTCCATACAAGCTTTAAGTAGAACAAGATATTGAACATAGACATAGTTTGAACATAGACTCAAAGTTCTCCCCTCAAATTACTCAATTATTATTGCAACAACATTGTCAGTGAATAAATCTGGCAGCTCTACTGTACCAAGTGATCCATGTTAACATACACTAATATTAAGACCAACCTGATACTCTGCACTGAAAAGCATGCAATGTCATTTCCTGCCAAGTGATATTCCTTGAAAAATTGCATAATCATAATCTTATCACAAAGAACCAGCACACAAATGCATATTGAGGGACTTACTGCAAAACAAAGAACCTGTACTCTAAAAATTAGTAAGGCTGAGAAACCATTCCAGCTGAAAGGTGAGTGAAGAAAATAAAAATTAAATGCAATGCAATGAATGATCCTGGAATGGATCTGACATACAGTGACATTTCTAAAAATAGTGCTGTCACCCTCAGTCAGCAGCATGAGTAACTGACAAGAGATGATTGTACATGAATGATGGATGAAACCAAAGTGCCGCTCAAACCTTCCTAAGGTATCAGAGAAGTATCCTGGTCTCAGCGAGGAGACTATAACTAATCAGATTGCTTGTGATCTAATTTACAGTAATATTGCAGGTTTTAAAGAATGAAAGAAATGGAGTAAGAGGAGACTCACAAACACTGCATGTTTCCACTGCCTCAGGCTCACAGAGCATTCCTGGACCTGATGAGAGGTGAAACCCAAACGAAAGGAGAGGCACAGATGGTCTTTGAGATCACTTAACTTACCTTTCCTGACTATCCTTATCACAAACCTTGACTGAGTTTCCTAAGAAAATATGTATTTCTTTAGGGAAAAGAATCAACTATTATGAGTATTCTGCCCCCTTCCACCTGTGGACCAGATTAAAATGAATAAACTGGAATTCAAATGGGTCAATTCAGCTCACCAATTTTTAATATGAGCTAGTGTGCCTGGAAATGGGGACATGCAAGTCTACATAATAGATGCCCAACACACAGTGTCCATCAGGTTATCACTCTGGGAAACAGTTTTGTGTCGTCAATTAACCAGTATCAATTAGGCTTCTCTACCATCTCTGATCCTCAGGAGAGATTTGAGCTATGGCATTCAATTGACGCACCATAACATTTGATAGAAGAGTTACTTGATCAGAAAGTAGTATGCAAATCCCCTATCTTTTCAAGTATGCATACATTTATTTCCTATCCTGTCATATAAAAGATTTTATAATATCTTAAGAATCTGAATTCAGGTTGTTTCTGGAAGAGCTATCACAATCAGTCATGACAAAAAGCAAGAATATGAATATTGAGACATTAGAGTCAATGGACATCTTAATCTTTCACTTTATTTTTTGTTAAATAAATCATCTCTATCACACACCATAGATATCTAAACTTGGATGTCAGACATTTTATTAGGTCTTCCTAGTGATAACTGAAATGTTTGGTGATTCCATTTTTGCCCTGTCATATATCTCACTTCTAAACATTTTTTATAATGAAAATTATTCTACAAATGAACTTTTAGACATCACACATGCTTACTAGTAAATTTCAAATCTGCAAGTAATGAATACCTAAATGTCACAGGAGATGCTTTTGACATGACATGTCACAAATAACCACACCAGCATTGTGGGGGTCATGTTAAAGATATCTTTAAGCCAGCATTTCCTAAAATGTACATAATAAACTAGTTTAGGGAAGTAATCATAAAGATAGTCAGAAAAATAACCTTATCATGCTTTATTTACATGTAAAATAAATTAAAATTATACAAGATGATAATTATGTGAATATATTTCTAATCTTAAGATAAAAAGAAACTTTCTACACAGAACACAAAAGGTACTAGTCTTAGGGGATATTAGCTATATTTGACTGCATGAAGCTCATAAAGTTCTCTATAATAAGCAAAATAAACTGGGGAAATTAGTACACTACATATGTTATGAAAAATGGGCACACCAAATATTCACTTTTCAATCCAATGAGAAATATAAACACTGCAATTTTAAGTAACTAAACATAGTCTGTGAAAGATAAATTTCTGTTTTTCTAGAAAAAAAATTAGTTGCATTAATTTGGGTTTTTAGCATTAAGTACATTTCTAGAGCTTTGGCATTTTCAAAGCAGTTTCACACATATCATTTTACATGTCTTATTAATTCTTATTTAACCACCAACCAGTACACATCTCAAATAACATTATTATTACCAGTCTAAAGATGAACAATCACAAGTTTAAAGGGGTTTAATGACTTGCTGAATGTCAAGTGAATATTAGATGTCAAAACCACGTGTTGATTTCTGTTTTTACTCCAAATCAAAGACCATCTCCCTGGTCAGAAACACCAGTGGTTCTCACAGAGTCTACGGCAAATGCCTTCAACAACAACAATTACAAACAAAAACAAGCCGGGCTCGGTGGCTCAGCCTGTAATCCCACGCCTTTGGGAGGCTGAGGTGAGTGGATTGCCTGAGCCCGCGGGTTCGAGACCTCATCTCTACAATAAATCAAAAAATCAGCTGGGCATGGTAGGGCATGCCTGTAATTCCGGCTACTTGGAAGGCTGAGGCGGAAGGATCGCCGGAGCCCAGCAGGTCGAGGCTGCGGTGGCCGGGAGTGGCCACTGCACTCCAGTCTGGGTGACAGAGTGAGACTCCAACTCAAAAAAAAAAACAAAAACCTAACAAAAACAAGGAAAAAACCCTTTATTGTGTTTGGTGTGGGTTAAGAAAATTAAATGTTTGCCTTGCTCAAATTATTCTAATTTGCCCCAACTTGATAGCTCAATGCAGAAAAGGTATAGCTAAAAGACATACAATTAATTCAATGACAGAGTGTAAACTGTATCAATGATCCATGATGAAAAAGATCCTATTGGAGTAATATGAAAAACTTTTTGTATTCATCTGTAGCTCTCTTTGTTTCCTATGTAATCTTTGTATAGACTCAACAAGTTATAACAGTAATAAGCTAATTGACTCTTTGGCAGGACTATTTTTCCAGCATTGACACAGGCTGGTGAACAGTTACATAATTGGGAAAGACAGAGGCACAAGAGAAATCCCCTGAATATTTTTGCAATGCAGACAAAAAAAAATGTACTGTCTTGAATTATTGGTAAAATGCCATCAGATCAGTGTAACAAGAAGTACTCCGGGTGAGATTAATCAGAAACAAATTGCAATTAATAAATTTCTAACAAGCACGAGGAGGTCAGGAAAACATATTTACTTTTACTGTCAGTCCCTTCTGCTCATGCACAAAATTCACAAAAAAGGTAATTAGACATTGTCCAGAAAACATGAGAAGAAACCACAAGTGAAGATGAAGTAATATCCTACATTCCTCTGTTAAAAAATAAACTGTTAATAAAAGTTACTCTCCTCTGAGGATATTTTTCACACATTCAAGCTAGAAGAACACTTATTTCTGAATAGATGGAAATGTATACGGTGAAAGACTTCATTGAGCCTAGAGACTTGCCCTATTTTATTTGGAATACCAATAAATGCCAAAACATCATTAGAGATTCATCTCATGCAACAGTAATTTGACCAGTTCATTTGAACAACAAAATTATTTGCCTTTAAAGATATAGTAAACATGACTCAGTCCACCGAAAGACATAATATTTTGGAAATAATTTTGGAATCAGTGTCCAGAACACAATTGTCCCATGAAAAACTCTGAGACTGAATTGAACAATTCTGTCTTCCCTCCCTCCTTCTGTCTCTCCTTCACCCTCTTCCTCTCACTCTCACACTTGGTCTCATTCTCTCTCGCTCTCTCTCACTGTCTCAATATATATTGAGATATCACCTTTCATTATCGGCTCCATGAAAGGTGACAGGCATCAATTCATTGAAATTACTGTTAAAGGATTGAAATACACATAGTAAAACACACATATTGATTCGAGGTGGCTACAATTACTCTACAAATTAAAAATTTGTTATCCAAAAATTATACTCATATTAAGCACTTTTTTGGAAAATGGCATTTCTTATTTCCCTAGAAATAAGCTTTTATATGTTAGTAATAAAATTCTTAGGCCTGCCAACAAAGTTTAATACATCAAGATTTAAATGCAGTTATTACTAAGACCAATCATCATGTGTAACAGTATTTTGAGCTACATTTACTTCAAATTCAGTTTTTTTTTTTGTTTTTTTTTTTTTCAGTTGGAGTCTCGCTCTGTCGCCCAGACTGGAGTGCAGTGGTAGGCTCCCGGCCACCGCAGCCTCGACCTGCTGGGCTCTGGCAAGTCTTCTGTCTCAGCCTTCCAAGTAGCTGGAATTACAGGCACGTGCTACCATGCCCGGCTAATTTTTTTGATTTATTGTAGAGATGAGGCCTCACCAACTTGCCCAGGTGGGTCTTGAACCCACGGGCTCAGGCAATCCACTCACCTCAGCCTCCCAAAGTGCGGGATTACAGGCTGAGTCACTGAGCCTGGCTCAAATTCAGTTTTATTGCTTGCTCTTGCCCTTCTAAATTTCCTAATCATCAGGTCTCTCCACCACCTTTATGCTCTTCAGGAGTCCCAGATATTTTTGCTGTTTCTCAAATAAAATAAAGTAACTGCAAGCCCCAGGCAGGGGCTCCAACCATGTGATGACTGCTTTGCATCTGGAGCAGAGCTCTAAATGACAGAGCCAGGGTCTACTAGCTCCTTTCTTTCTTCTCAGGCCTTCTCTACTACTTCTCTAGTTTTACAAACCTTGATCTAGATAGAAATCTCTCCTCTCTTGTGTCACACTTTTATAGAGTATCACCCATGGTCATTCTGGTAGCTCTGTATGGCTTTTGGCTGCTAGTTATTAAAAATTATAGTCTATGAGTAAGAAGTGTCCCTCTTCTGACCTGACTTTTTTTTTGTTCCTGTTCGATGTAAAACCAACGTTACCAAAAGATGCTTATAGTCTCTTTAGGAAAACTGACTTTGTCGTGGAAGCTCCCAAAGTCTTTCACCACTCAGATGGGTTTAAGTCAGCTCACCTGATGTCATCACTGGCGGAGCTCTCTGCAGAAGGTGTTTCATGAGTAACACTGTCAAAGAGTAAAAAGTATATGCCAGAAACTCAAGTTATAAGTTTTGAAAAACAATCAAGATTTTATTTCTGATAGCATTTTAGGACATAGAAAGTAAAACCAGAGGAGTTGTTATGGGAACCAGAGGGACAGTTTCAGAGTACAGCATCAGAACTTCTGAAACAACTACTGAAGTGGGGTATGTGTGAGTGTGTGTGTGTGTGCTTGTGTGTTTATGTGTATGTACACAGGAAAGGTAATAAGATAGGTAAACATAGCATTCTTCTTCATGATTATATGATTATACCTCCTTCTTTACTTTGCTTACATTAAGGCCACTCTGGAATCAATGGTAGAATGGAAGAGACCTGAGAGTGCAGGCATAGGGAGGCAAACTTAATAATAGGTAATACCTTCTGAAAGCATACCAAAAACAAAATTGAACAATAAAAAGTTCAATATTCATGGCCAATTCCAGGTTGTATTTGACATAATAAAAACAAGTAGGTAAGTCAAGGATGGCCTAAATTACATTTGAAATAACCTGTGACCTGAAACTAGACTATGTTCAGACGAATTTTTTTTTCTTTTCATCTGAATTCATTTTGAAAAAGTTAACTGATTACGTTACAAAATCAAGACTTCCCACTACCCACACTGATGACCTGGATGACTTAATCTCTCTACTTCTTAATTTCTTCATCTGCAAATTAAGACACATGCAAAACACACTTCTCTTCTGTTACCTTCATACACTCATTCTGAATATTCACCATTTCACAAATATTGGCTTTTTGAATAATTTACCTTTTCACCAATTGTTATTCTCCTCAAATTAGAATGTGACAACTTGTTTTAAAGTCAAATACAAAATATTCTCTTCATTTCAATACAATTCTATGATGCCTTAAGGGACCATGTATACCTTCAATGTGACAGATAGTACTGCAAATTTTATCTTTCCTCCAAAACTTCAGAAGTTGAGTAGAAGAATGCATCCCAAGAAATAACAACAATGATGTTCACTAGGAGCCAGTAGAGAAGTGAGGTCTGTGCCTTAACTAATGGACACTCTGAGGACAAGTGCTGCCAGAGGCAGTCCTGAGTGGTAGGTGGGAAAAATATTTTCAAGTTGTGTTCTCAGTTTTCTGAGGAGTTGGTTTGGGATCCTTATTGTCCTTTCTCAGTAGAAAGATGTAGTAAGGGTAGAATTAGGGTAAAATATTCATTAGCTAAAAGAACTAATGGTGCTAAAATCCCTACTACCTATAGTGATTATACCATTTCTTGCAAAATAGCAATGACATTCTTCAAAGAAATTTTAAAAATCTAAAATTCATATTTTGAAGACCCTGAATAACCAAGGCAACCCTGAAGTAAATTATCAAAGCTGGAGTCATCACAGCATCTGATTTTACAATGTATTGCAAACCTATAGTACTCAAAACACCATGGCATTGGCAAAAACAAACAAACAAGCAAAACAGACACTTAGAGCAGTGGAAGAGAACACAAACCCAGAAGTACATCCATGCTCCTACAGTCACTAATTCAACTGATTTCCTACTAAAGTGTCAGTAACACAAATTAGGAAGAGAGGATGTCTTTCATAAATGTAGCTGAGAAAGTTGAGTATCTACATGCAGAAGTCTAACATGAACTTCATATTTCTCATCATATGCAAAAGTCGAGTCAATTTGGCTTAAATAATTAAATGTAAAATCTAAAACAATGAAACCACTAGAAGAAAACTTTAGGAAAATGATTCATGATAT
>NW_006967296.1:0-1081 GCF_000164805.1 Carlito syrichta
TTCACAAGAACTCCCGAAAATGTGGAATATTGAAACCAAAAACCCCAATTTTTACCTGCCCACCTACAAGAATTTTCTGTACTTTGACGTCACCTGAATTGAGAAACTTCTTACCAATATACGTTTTGATCCTGGGGAATAGGATTCTGTTCGTACATGGTCCCTGGTAACAAAAGGATTTCTAGGCCCAGATCCTTGATTACAAATAAAAAGAGGAACAGAAAGATCCTGAGGATCTGTAATGGCAGAGTTAGCATATCCACGGAGCAACTAGCTCTGAAAATGTAGGGACCCAGAAGCCCAGATTGCTGATTAAACCTTATCAAGAGTCCCTGTAGATTCCGGAAAATGAGAATTCCTAGAACCGGATTTCCTTTTAATTATCAGTAAGATGCCCTGATTTCTCCTGCCGATTTGGATTCCAAATTCAGTATATCAAAAGACAGATGCCCAGAAGATTCCTAGGTTAGTGGATTCCATGATTCCTGGTTACCATTAAAAGTACGTAGTAAACATTTTATCAAGTGCAAAACCATTGTCCCTTCTGAAAATAAATAGAGACATGGAAGGAGAAGGATTACAGGGTTCACGTTAAGACCAGAGTTACATCCAAATATGGCAAGAAGATTATTTTTGTCCTGGAATCTGACCTTAGTTATTCTGAGGAACCTAACGGACGTGGAGTGCCAAATACCATTTACAAATTTTAAGAAGTCCAGAATGTTGCTGGAGTCCTGTAATGACCTATTCATAATATCTGAATGCTAGATTCCTCAGAAATATTTAGGGACCTCGAAGATATGTTTCTTGTTTGTCCCATAGCAGACAACCTGGGAATTATTTGGATTGAGGGCGCGTACAACAATGATTCTTTATTCGTACTTAGTTGGAGGTCATGTAGTGTCCTGTATGTGAGGACGCTCTTTCCTTGATTCCTCTTTCGAAACCCTGATTCTTGTTTAGCCCTTAGTAAGAAGTCATGTAGATTATTTGATAGAGGAACCCGTGGAAAACAGATTTCTTCTTTTATTAGCAAGAGGCCATGTAGTTTCCTGTATTTGAGATTTGCTATTACCCATAT
>NW_006967297.1:0-772 GCF_000164805.1 Carlito syrichta
GTCCTTGGAGTTTTAAAAATTGAATTGGAGTTATATTGCTTCATTACCGTCTTATAATTTACATTCTTTACTTATAGGTAATGAATATTAAATATTTCAAAACGTGTTTTTAATAACTTCATAATAATCTATTCTATGTATACATCATTTATTTAACTAATCTTCTTATTCCTAGGCATTATGTTTTCCATTTTTCTTGCTCTTTTAAAAAAAATTAAACTTAAATTAGTTCATATGAAACAAGTCTCATAGATTCCCATTTGACCACTACTCCAAATTGCTACTTTTTTGCTGACAGGAGTTGTTGTGTGTCTTTCCAGCTCCTTTTGTTGTGCATTTATGTGGGTATTTGTGGGTGAGTATATATGAAGAAAACTCATAGTAGTATTTGTGTGTATTACATTTAATGGTATTATGCTTTATATATCATTTTATTTTACTTTTATAATCAATAACACTTTGGAAGATATTTCCATGTCAGTATACATAGATATACACAATTTTTTCAAGAGTTGGGTTCTTGCTCTGTTGCCTAGGCTTTAGTGCAGTGGCACAATCACGGCTCATTACAACCTTGAATGCTTGGTCTTGAGTTATCCTCCTCAGCCTCCTGAGTAGCTGGAACTACAGGAGTGCACCACCATGATTGGCTCATTTATTTATATTTTTGTAGAGATGGGGTCTTGCTATGTTTCCCAGACTGGTCTCAAACTCCTGGCCCTCAAATGATCCTCCCAAAGTGCTGGAATTATAGACATGAGTCAACTGTGCC
>NW_006967298.1:0-1908 GCF_000164805.1 Carlito syrichta
CAATACCTAACTACATAGCTAACCTGCTGACCAGCGAACTGACTTAACTAGGTGTATTAACTAGCTAGGCAACTTAATTAACTAGATGGCTTAACTAGCTAGCTACCTCTCTAGTCAGATGACTTAAGTAGCTGCTTTAAGTAGCTAGCTCCCTAACTAGCTATCATTTAGCTAGCTGACTTAACTAGCTGACTTAACTAGCTAGCTAGCTGACATATATAGCTGAATTAAATAGCTGGCTCCCTAGCTATCCAGCTGACTTAACTAGTTGAAATAACTAGCGAGCCACTTGTCTACCCACCTGATGTAACTAGCTTTTTAATAGCTTGCCAGTTGTCTAGACAACTGAGATAACGACCTGACTTAACTAGCTTGCCAGCAGGCTAGCCAACTGAATTCATTGCTCAGTTTCCTAGCAAGCCAACAGCCTAGCTAGTTGACTTAACTAGCTGACTTAACGAAGTAGCCAGCTGTCTACCAAACAGACTTAACTAGCTAGCTACCTAGCCAGACCACTGGATACTCAGGTACTTAACTAGGTGACATAACTTGATAGCCTCATGGCTAGCCAACTCACTCAACTAGCTACCTACCTACATAAGCCATGGGCTTGCCAGCTGAGTTATCTACCTAACTACCTAGGTAATATGCTGGTCAACAAGCTGATTAACTCCGTGACTTAACTAGCTAGCAGCAGGCTGTCAGGCTGATATAACTAGCTAGCTATCCTCCTTTGCAGTTGGCTAGACAGCTGACTTACTCTATGACTTAACTAGCTAGCTACCTAGCTAGCCAGATGACTTAACTAGCTGACTTCACTAGGTAACTACCTCTTCAGCCAGCTGGCTGGGCAGCTGACTTAACTAGCTTACATATCCTGCTAGACATCTGGTTGGCCTGCTGACTTAACTAGTTGATATAAGTAGCTAGAGTGCTGGCTGGCCAGCTGAATTAACTAGCTGACTTAACCAGCGAGGCAGTTGGTTACCAGCTGACTTAACTAGCTTGCTAAATAGCTAGCCAGTTGGGAAGCCAGCTGAATAAACTAGTTGAATTAACGTGCTAGCCAACTGACTAATGAACTGACTCAACTTGCTGACTTACCTAGTTAGTCAGGTGACTAGTCATCTGACTTAACTGACTGACATAACTAGCTAGTCAACTGACTTATCTAGATGTATTAACTAGCTAGCTACCTACCTAGCCAGTTGACATAACTAGCTGACTTAATTAACTAGCTACCTAGCTAGCCAGCTGCCTGGCTAGCTGACTTATCTAGCTGACTTAACCAGCTTGCCAGCTGGCTGGCCAGCTGACTTAATTAGCTAGGCAGCTGGATGGCCAGCTGAATTAACTTGCTGTCTTTACCAGCTAGCCAGGTCTCTAGCATTCTGACTTAACTAGCTATCCCGCTTGCTAACTAGCTTACTTAACTAACTTGCTACCCAGCTAGTCAACTTGCTAGCCAGCTGACTTAACTAGTTGTCTTAGCCAGCTAGCCAGCTTGCTAGCCAGTTGACTCAACTAGATAACTTAACTAGTGAGCCAGCTGGCTACCCAGCTGACTTAACTAGCTTTCTAACTAGCTAGCTAGCTGGCTAGAAAGCTGAATTAACTAGTTAACTAATTTGACTAGCCAGCTGGCTAGCAAACTAAGTTAACTATCTCACTGCCTAGCTAGTCATCTGACTAGCCACCTGACTTAACTAACTGACTTATATAGCCTGTCTGATTTCTAGTCAGTTGAATTAATTAGCTTGCTAAATAGCTAGCCAGCTGACTTAACTAGGTGACTTAAGTCGCTAGCCAACGGGCTAGAAAGCTGACCTAATTATCTGGTTACCTAGCTAGCCCACTTTCAAGCCAGCTGACTTAACTAGGTGACATAACTAACCTGCCAGGCTGGCT
>NW_006967299.1:0-746 GCF_000164805.1 Carlito syrichta
TTTTTAATAATCAGCTGGGCGCAATAATACACACCTGTAGACACAGCTACTCAGGAGGCTGAGGCAGGAGGACTCCTTGACCTCAAGAGATCAAGACCAGATTGGGCAACGTGGCAAACCCCATCTCCACAAATTATTTTTAAATTAGTTAGGTACAAGCCAGGTGCAGTAGCTCATGCCTGTCATCCCAGCACTTTGGGTGATGGAGGTGAGAGTATTTCCTGCACCCAGGGGTTCAAGAAGAGCCTGGGAAACTTGACGAGACCTCATCTCTACAAAAAAAAAAGAAAAACAGTTAGCCAGGCATGGTGGTGTGCACCTGTAGTTCCAGCTACTTGGAAGGCTGATGTGGAAGGATCGCCTAAGCCCAGCAGGTCGAGGTTGTGGTGGCCGTGAGCATGCTCCTGCCCTCCAGCCTGAACAGTAAGACCTTGTCTCACAAAAACAACACAAATAAGCAAACTCTTGCACAAGGAGGTGTAATGAGCTTCCCAGGTGACCACCACACCCACATGCCAGGAGGGTGGCATGCCCATCCACAGGGACGTCACCCTGGCACCACATTACCCACATTCTACCCAAGTCCTTTATAACCAATGAGCATCTGTGTGTGGTATTTCCCTGAATTCTGGGAGTCAGTCTCACAGAATTCTGGGATCAAGGATGAGGCCAGGGAGCCTCTTGATTTACAGCTGATAGGTCACAGGGACAGGAGACCCGGGCCCAATGACCACCATCTGGAGCAG
>NW_006967300.1:0-7077 GCF_000164805.1 Carlito syrichta
TTTTTTCAAAGAGTTTTCTTTCCCAGTCTGTGTCTTGTCTTTTCATTCTCTTAGCAAGGTCTTCCATACTGTTGTAAAGTTTCACTTTAATGACGTTCACAGCCGGGCTCGGTGGCTCAGCCTGTCATCCCGCGCCTTTGGGAGGCTGAGGTGAGTGGATTGCCTGAGCCTGTGGGTTCGAGACCCACCTGGGCAGCGAGACCTCATCTCTACAATAAATCAAAAAATCAGCCGGGCGTGGTAGCGCATGCCTGTAATTCTGGCTACTCGGAAGGCTGAGGCGGAAGGACCGCCGGAGCCCAGCAGGTCGAGGCTGCGGTGGCCAGGAGTGGCCACTGCACTCCAGTCTGGGTGACAGAGTGAGACTCCGACTCAAAAAAAAAAAATGACGTTCACTTCATCACTTTTTATTTTTCATGGATCATGTTTTTAATGTTGTATATAAAAATTCACAAAACCCAAGACCATATGAATTTTCCCCTATTTTTTCTTCTAAACAATTTTTTTAGTTTTACATTTTAAGTCTATGAACTATTTTTAGTGAATTATTGAAAGTTATTCAGTTTGTGCCCACATTCATTTTTCCCCATATAATCACAGAATTGTTTCTTTACCATTTGCTAAAATGACCATATGTCAAAAAGCTCCAACCTCTTCTCCTTTGACAGAGATCAGTTGACTGCACTTACATGGGTCTAATTTTGGTCTTGTCTCTTCTGTTCCACTTATCTATGTGTCTAGAGAGACTAGAATCACTTGCAGACAGAGACTAGAGACATCAGAGCACACTATATGAAAGAAAGTTTCTTCACACCACTCATTATGGGAGTAGCTGGCCCATAGATAGCAGGGTTGTTGTGAGAATTAAATAAGCAAATGTAGGTAAGTCTAGTCACAGGGTCTCAGTTAATGTGATTGGAATTTTTTTTATTTTAGAGACCTCACTCAGGGAGTTGTCACCCACCCTGTTCATGACTCATTATCATTATGCAATACATTTAATTATTAACATTTTTAGGAAGTCTTGTATTATTGGCAAATGCTTCCAAATACATAAATTATCAAATGCCGAGATGTTCTTGCTGATGATAATTACCATTTCACTAAGATTTCCAAAGGAGTCAAATGTCCCCCAAACTAAACTCCTTCCCTCTTCCATGGGCTTGACTCCCTAGGGTGATTGTGGGACACAGCAGTAGCATTAGGAAGGATTCACTTCTGCCTCTTGATGAAGGAGGTTTTTACTGTTACACTAATGTTATAAGTCACTGAACTTTTCAACAGGGGTTGAGTCTTCGAATTGTTCCACCCACCATTGAATGGGTTCCTCAGGTGACTGACTGCACATCTGGGCCCTAAGAGGTAGAGCCAAGGTTGAGGGTCTGGTGCTGTCTGAACCTCACATGTGGGAGAAGAGGACAGCAAGAGTGTGGTGCTCTGCAACGCTGGGTGGGTGTTAGGGAAAGAATGCTAGTGCCCCTAACCAAGAGTGTTAAGTCCGAAGTTACAGGGTTTTGCCCTCAATGGTGCAAATAAGAATCCCCGTATGACACAACTTGGGTTCTAAGATTCACCACCAGGAAAGAAACTAAATTATATCCCAGAACACTAATCTAAGTAAAGTAAAAAACCGTATGAATGTCCTTTTGCTTCCCTATGAAATAAGGATGTCAATATATTCTTCGTGAGCTGCTGTAGCCAATGCCCTCTCCCTCGTGACCCTGGGAGAGGAGATCCGTTGATCTTAGGACCCCTGTGGGTGGGTGTGAGTTGGGCCCGGGGGGGGGTCACTATCAGATGAGGGTCTGGAGATTCACAATGGGGTGTCTAAGAATGGCGGGCAAGACTTGGGTCTTGTGGTCTGTTTAGCTTTCTCCAGCTGTGTGTGTTTCTCCAGGACTCTGGGGTGCTTGTGGCAGGTCAGGAGCTGATCAAGAGACAATCTCCTTCCCAGCATGTCTACTTGTTCTCCAGTCTTCATTTGGGATGTCCTTTCAGAGAACAGAAGCAAAGGGTTGGGCTGTCTTTTTTCTTGCCCATCCAATGCCATGACAGGGAACTAACTCAGTCGTGGGCCATGTCTGGGGCTCCAGTGGGCTGAGGCCTGGGGGTCCGTGCCAGGGCTCTTCCTGCTGCTCCTGTGAAGGACCCTCAGTGTCCCTGGTGCTCACAGTGCTCTTCCCCCGAGTGCTCCTTGGTGCTCTCCTCGTCATTTCTCAGGAGTCGACCCAGACCTGAAGATCTCAGCACAGGAGCCAGAAGTCCCACACTGTACCCAGAGCATCCGCTCTGCAAACCAGATATTATCTCCCAGTTGAGGCAAGGGCCAGGCTGTGCCCAGAGCCCAAGTCCAGGTGAGCTGTAGGCAGACATGCTCAGGACAAGAGCAGCCTGCCCGGGGAGGAAACAGGACTTAAACCAAGTTCAACGCAGATGATCTTGAGCGAATGGCATTTTGAGGGAAAGATGAGAAGCCATCGGGGGAGTAAAAGTTTCACACTGTGATCTTTGCCCTGGTCCTTTCCTTTGGGTGATTTTCCCTTCCATAACCTCTCCAATAGCTTCCATTTTTCACTTCATTCCCGAAAATGTGAGGGGAGACCCAAAGCACGTGGAATTATCTTTTGGGAGGTGGGCCCCTTGCAGGGGTTGGTTCCTCCAGATCAGACGGCCAACCAACGTTTCTAGCTGAAAGTTTTGAGAAGGCTGCACCACGATTTGCGGAACAAACGTCCCACGTTGTGGCACACAGGTGACTGGTTCTTCCACCACGCCGAGTGTTCAGCAGTCCTGGACCCAAAACCACATGACCCCATGCCCCAACCTCCCTATTCACTCAATTTGCCCTGAGCAACTTCTTTTTGTTCCCCCAGATGAATAAACTCCTCAAGGGAAACGTTTTGCCCCTGTAGGAGAGGTGAAACAAACAATGGCAGAAGCACTAAAAGGCATCAAAACGGGGAGTAGAAAACTGTTTTGAGCAATGGAAAAAGCATCTCGATGGATGTGTTGCATCAAGCAGAAAGTCCTATGAAGGCGACTGGGATTTTTTTTTCCTACAGACTTACAGAGACTGCTTAACAGCTCCCCTAATTGCATGCCTTGTAAGAAATCTTTTTCTTTTTTTAGATCCAGGGAGTACGCATGCATGTTCATTACATGGACGTATTGCGTGGTGGTGAGGATTGGGTCTTGGGTGGCCCATTCTCCAGACAGTGAACATTGTGCCCTGGAGGTAGTTTTTGAACCCTCAACTCCCCCCACCTTATGGGGGTCCCCAGTGTCTATTAGTCCCATCTTTGTGACCATTTAGCTCCCACGTGTGAGTGAGAATATGCGGGGTTTGGTTTTCTGCTTCTGAGTCAGTTCACTTAGGCCGATGATCTCCAGCTCCAGCCACGTTGCTGCAAAGGACACGATTTCATTCTTTTTTATGGCTGTGTGGTGTTCCATGACATATAAATACACCACATTGCTATTATCCAGTGATTGTCTGATGGGCATGTAGGTTGATTCTCCAGTTTTGCAATTATGAATTGTGCTGCAGTAAACATGTAGGTGCGGGTGTCTTTTTTATATAATGACTTTTGTTTCTCAGGATAGATACCTAGTAGTGGGATTGCTGGATCAAATGGTAGATGTACTCTTGGTTCTTTGAGTAATCTCCATACCGCTTTCCATAGAGGTCGTACTAATTTACACTCCCACCGGCAGTGTGTAAGTGTCCCCTTTTCTCTGCATCAGGATCAGCATTTATTGTTTTTTGTTTTTAAATAATGGCTATCCTGACTGGTGTAAGGTGGTATCTCACTGTGGTTTTAATTTGCATTTTCCTGATTGAAGAATGATGTTGATCATTTTTTCATATGTTTGTTGGCCATTTGTACATCATATTTTGAGAAATGTCTGTTATGTCATTTGCTCGCTTTTTAATGGGGTTGTTTGCTTTTCTCTTGCTGATTTGCTTGAGTTCTTTGTAGGTTTAGATGTTAGTCCTTCGTCAGATGTATAGTTGGTGAAATCTCCCATTCTGTAGGTTGCCTGTTTGCTGTGTGGATTATTTCTTTGGCTGTGCAGAAACTTTTTAGTTTAATTAAGTCCCACTTATTTCGTTTGTTTTCGGTGCATTTGCTTTTGGGGTTTTAGCCATAAATTCTCTGCCAAGGCTAATGTCCAGAGTAGTTTTTCCTAGGCTTTCTTCTAGGCTTTTTATGGTTCCACATCTGACATTTAAGTCTTTAACCCATCCCAAGTTACATTTTATCCAGGCAGAGATGGGGATCAAGTTTCCTTTTTCTGCATATAGCTATCCAATTTTCCCAGCATTGTTTGTTGAATAGGATGCCCTTGCCCCAGGGTATACTTTTGACTCCTTTGTCAAAGGTCACTTGGTTACAGGAATTTGTGTTTATTTCTGCATTCTCTATTATACTCCATTGGCCCATGTGTCTGCTCTTATACCAGTACCGTGCTGTTTTGTTTACTACAGCCTTGTAGTATAATTTGAAGTCAGCTAATGCAATGCCTCCAGCTCTGTTCTTGCTTAGGATTGCTTTAGCTATTCTGGCATGTTTTTGGTTTCACATGAATTTTCGGATTTTTTTTCCTCATTCTGTGAAAAATGACATTGGTAGTTTAATAGGGATTGCACTGAATCTGTACATTACTTTGGGTAATATGGTCATTATAATAATGTTGATTCTTCCAATTCATGAGCAGGTGATGATTCTCGATTTGTTTGTGTACTCTGCAATTTCTTTCATCAGAGTTTTGTAGTTCTCCTTGTAGAGATCTTTCACCCCCTTGGTTAAATATATCCCTAGGTATTTTAGCTTTTTGACTTCTGCAGTAAATTAAATTGAGTTCTTAATTTGATTCTCAACTTAGTCATGATCAGTGTATAGCAGTGCTACTAATTTGTGTGTCGATTTTGTATACTGAAGCTTTACCAAATTTGTTTAACAAGTCCAGGAGTCTTTTGGAGGAGTCTCTAAGTACAAGATCATATCATTGGCATACAGAATGATTTGATTTCTTCTTTTCCAATTTGTATACACTTATTTATTTGTCTTGCCTAATTGCTCAGACTAGGACTTCCAGTATTATGTTGAATAGTAGTGATGAAAGTGGGCATCTTTGCCTTGTTTCAGTTCTGAGAGGGAGAGTGTTCAACTTTTCTCTATTCAGGATGACATTGGGTATTGGTTTGTCATATATACCTTTTATTATTTTGAGCAATGTTCCCTCTATGCCTGTTTTGCTGAGGGTTTTTGTCATGAAGCGATGCTGGATTTCATCAGATGCTTTTTCTACATCTATTGAAATGATACTTGATTTTTATTTTTAATTGTTTACATAGTGGATCATGTTTATTGACTTGCATATGTTGAACCACCCTTGCATCCCTGAGATAAAATCCACTTGGTTGTGGTGGTTTTGTTTGTTTGTTTCATGTGCTATTGAATTTGGTTTGCTAATATTTTGTTGAAGATTTTTGCATCTATGTTCATAAGGAATATTGGTCTATAGTTTTATTTCTCTGTTGTGTTTTTTCCTGGCCATGGTTCAGAGTGATGCTGGCCTCATAGAATTAGTTAGGGAGGATTCCTTCCTCTTCAGTTGCATGGAATACCTTCAATAAAAATGATACCAGCTCTTCTTTGAAGGTCTGTAGAACTCAGCTGTGAGTCCTTCAGGTTCTGGAGTTTTTTGTTGTTGTTTTTGAGAGACTTCAAATTACTGTTTCAATCCTACTACTCATTATTGGCCTGTTCAGGGTTTCTAATTCTTCTTGATTCAAGGTTGGGGTTGTATGTTTCCAAGAACTTAGCCATTTCCTATAGATTTTCTAGTTTGTTTGCATAGAGCTGTTCATAATAGTCTTGGATGATCTTTTGAATTTCTATCATATTCATTGTAATATCTCCTTTTTAATCTCTAATTGAGCTAATTTGAGTCTTCTTTCTTCATTTGTTAATTAATCTAGCTAGTGATATATCAATTTTTTGTTTCATTTATTCTTTATACTTTTTTATTTTAATTCCACTTATTTCTACTCTGATCTTGGCTGTTTCTTTGCTTCTGCTAGCTTTGGGTTTGGTTTGTTCATGTATTTCTAGTTCCTGGAGGTGCAATGTTAGCTCATCAATATGCAATCTTTCAGTCTTATTAATGTAGGTCATAAGTGCTATAAATTCTCCTCTGAGCACAGATTTGACTGTGTCCCAGAGATTTTGATAATTTTTTTCATTGTTGTCATTCATTTCAAGGAATTTTTAAATTTCTATCTTGATTTTATTGTTGACCCAAGTGACATTCAGGAGCAAATTGTTTAACTACCATGTTTTTGTTTGGTTTCATGAGTTCTAGTTTTATTCCACTGTGATCTGAGAAGGTACTTGATATGATTTTAATTGTTTGAATTTATTGAGTCTTGATTTGTGGCCTATTACATGGTCCATCTTGGAGAATATTCCATGTGCTGAAGAGAAAAATGTATGTTCTGCAGTTTGGGGATGAAATGTTCTGTAGGTGTTGACTAGTTCCATTTCCTCTAGAGTCTTGCTTACCTCCACCGTTTCTTTGTTGACTTCCTACCTTGATGATCTGTCTATGGCTGCCCATAGAGTGTTGAAGTCCTCCACTCTTATTGCACTGCTGTCTTTCTCTCTTTTTTTGGTCTAGTAGAATTACTGTTATAAAGCTGGGGTTAGTTGCATATATATTCAAAATTGCTATGTCTTCTCACTGGATTGATCTCTTTATCACAATATAATAGCAATCTTTAATTTTTTTACGGTTGTTAATTTAAAGTCTGTTTTATCTGATATGCAAATGGCTACTCTTGCTCGCTTTTGGCTTTGATCTGTGTGAACTACTTTTCCCCACCCCTTTACCTTGAGTGTACAGGAGTCTTTGTGAGTTAAGTGGGTCTCTTGAAGGCAGCAGATATCTTGGGGCATGTTTTTGTATCCATTCTGCCAATCTGTATCTTTTAAGTGGCACATTGAGACCATTTACATTCAGAGTTAATAATGACATTTTAAGGTACATTCTAGTCATCATACTAGTTATTAT
>NW_006967301.1:0-765 GCF_000164805.1 Carlito syrichta
GGACATTATGAACGTCTTTCTCTTGCTATACAAAAAACTGGACTACTCGGTCACCAGGAACTGTTGCAGCATCCTGCATAGGGATGCAGGAAGCTGGGTAATGGAGGTCGTCATATACAGGAAACTACACGTCATATTTCTAAGGAATTATAAGTAATCTTCCTTATGTAAGTCCTCAATCCCAAAAACTACACGCTATCTTCCTAAACGTAACCACAAATCAGTTTTTTGAAGTAGGAATATGGGTAATGGGAGTCCTCACATAAAGGAAACTTCACTGTCTATTGCAAAGTAAGAATAAGAATCTGCCTTACTGGGGAACTCAATCCCAAAAAAGCTTAAGGTCATCTTGCTATGGGTTAAACATGAATCACGGTGTTTTTGAGCATGAATCTGGAAAATGGAGTCCTTCTTTACAGGCAACTACATGAAATTTTGCTAAGAAAGAATAAGGAATCTGGGTTACATGAGACTTCAATCCCAAAAATCTACAGAACATCTTGGACAGTTCTAAAAAGAATCAGAGTTTCGAAGCAGGATGTATTTAATGAGAATCCTAATATACAGGAAAATACACAGCCTCTTGCCAAGGAAGAAAAAGAATCGGGGTTATAGCAGTCGTCAGTCCTTAAAATCAACAGGCCATCTGCTGTTGGCTAAACAAGAATCATGATTTAGGAGCTTGAACATTGGTAATAGTAGTCCTCATATGCAGAGTCTACTTGATCTCTAGCTAAAGAGAACTAAGAAACCTTTTTTACACGG
>NW_006967302.1:0-1054 GCF_000164805.1 Carlito syrichta
TAAGGATAAGTTCATAGGTAATTAATATACAATCATAGGGCAGTAAAGAAATGTAGTAGGTTATAAGAATTATAAAAATAAATAGTATAAAATTAAGGTAATAAAATTAAGTCATTTAAGTAAACTTATAGATTATAGTATAGTGTTAAGTTAATAATATTAATCGTCAAAAATATTAAAAGTTAGTAAAATTGGATTGAACTTAGAGTTAACTTGGAAAGTTTTTTAATCAGGGTTTAGAACATAGAGTATAATATGAATGATTTATTGAACATTGTGGAAAACATTTTGAACAATCTGTATTGAAATTGTGCACCTGTGATTCATACATCATGGAATTGTAATTGTTCGCTGGGAACCTGAAAGTCTTGTGATGGTACATGATTTGTAAAGCGCGTTACACATCAATGAATTTGTACGCCCCCAGCAAGTAATTGTCACACTGCTGGAGATTATAGAAAATGGTATATAAGTTGGAAAAAGTTTGAATAAAATTGGCTTCAGTCTTGGCCAGACTGTTCCCAGAAGAGCTGCCTCCGTGTGGTTTCTTCTCTCTGTTCTGATTCACCGGTGCGGTCCTAACCCCCCCTTGGTCAGTGCAGGTCACCGACACTCCATCACTGATGAAGCTGAACTTGACTGGGTAGGAAATTTTTGGTTGAAATTGTTTATCTTTGTAGACCTAGAATATAGGACTCCAGTCCCTTCTTGCTTGTAGTGTTTCTCCCAATAGGTCTGCTACTATCCTGATTGGTTTTTCCCAGTAGGTAGCCTGACCTTTCTTTCTTGCTGCCTTTAGAATTTTTTCTTTTACTTTGTATAGGTGAATTATTTACTTTTTCTTTTACTTTGTGTAGGTGAATTATTATGTGTCTAGGGTTGGTCTTCTTATTTGATGTCTTGTGGGAGTTCTCTGTATCTCTTGTGCTTGGCTGATCACATCCCTGGTGAGCTGGGAAAAGTTTTCTTGGATTACCTCCTGAAATTCTTGCTCCAAGTTGTCTCCATTTCCCTTCTTCCTCTGGGATACCAATCAAACATAGGTTCGGCCTCT
>NW_006967303.1:0-6016 GCF_000164805.1 Carlito syrichta
GTGCTTCCATACATTCTGAAGATGAAGCCAAAGAGTGTCCTCCCCACATGGCCAACTTTTTGGTCCTACTATAGCTCTACTGTCTTATAAATGATTAAGTGATGATGACTTCCAGAGACATGTAAACTTTGAAAGATTGCAAAGGAAGACTTCCCTTCATACTCCTCCAACTGCTCTGTATACATCACTCTATTTTCTAGAGTCTGCTCTCCCCAACTACCCCACTGTTCACAATTTGACAAAGCCAGCTTACCATGTGTTGGCTTCTGAAAAATGTGATGCAAAAAATTAACATGCCTCCCCTATACCCACTCACTCCACCTCTCCCTCACATGCACACATACCTTTATTTTCACAGAATTCATAAAAACATGTAGTAAACAGATTCTAAAATATTGTTGGTCCCTCCTATAGACATCTGCTGCAGTGCATAGAAGAAACATCCAAAGAGCTACCAGCAATTATTAATGAAAGAAGATTTTAAATCTTAAGACTATTTCCTATTTCTTTGTTCAATCATTGGAAGAAATTTTATGGTATGATTTTCTTTCAATACAGTTGGCTTCTGAACAACATGAATTTGAATTACATGGGTCCACTTATATGCAGATTTTTTTCAATGAAATGTTACATTGCATGTGCCTGCCTCTCCTTCCACTTCCTCTAGCTCTTCCCACTCTGTCATGCCTGAGACTGCAGAACTAACCCATCCTCTTCCTCTTCCTCCTCAGTCCATTCAACATGAAGACAATAATGACAAAGACCTTTATGATAATCCACTTCCACTTAATGAATAGTAAATATATTTTGTATACCTTATGATTTTCTTAATGATATTTTCTTTTAATTACCTTACTTTATCATAAAAATATAGTGTGTAATAATATAATATGCAGAATATGTATAAATCAGCTGTTTGTATTATCTGCAAGGTTTCTGATGAACAGTAGGCTTTTTAGTAGGCTTTCAGTTTGTGGAATGTCGAAAGTTAATCATAGATTTTTTTTCTTTATACTGCATTGGATTTAGCATCTATAGCCCCCATGTTGTTCAGGATCAACTGTAATTTCTTTGTTGTCCTAAAAATTTGAGAGGTATTAAAAATTACTACCATAATTTTCATGTATAAAAATATGTAGCATTTGTAGGCCATTGTTTTGTAAAACTCTGGTGTGTCCATATAGCTCCTTGAGCTATGGTCATCATTTTTCCTAGCTTTGGCTTTCTCCCCTACCTTGGGGAGGTGAATCTCTCTCTCTTTCTCTCTCTCTCTCTCTCATTTTCTTCATAAATAAACTAAATTTTCCAATCTAAAAAAAATAGGTGGCATTTATCTGAGAAAAATTGAAACTGGAAAAGCACAGATTCTACCTGAATGTCAAAAAATACATGTTCCTCCTGATGTACTGAAAAATTTCCCTGAAATTTCACTTATTGGTGCAGTACATTTCTCAAATTAAACCTGAGGAAGGGAGAAGGCCCTTTTCCTTGAGAAGTTTATAGGAACAGAGGCACCAGAACATAATTATTAGGTAAATTAGAAAAATTAAACACTACTAAGTAGCACTCCAAAGAGTAAACCATTTTGAAGAGTTGAACATTTTATTTCTTTTTTTATCACAATATCAAATAGCTTAAGTAGATCAAGTTGGTTTGCTCCTGTTACTTGTTTTCCTTTTGTATACAAATTTCTTTTTTTATTTTAGAGATGTAGGGTACAATTCAGGGTTAGGCATAAAAATGTTCATTATGCAGGTAGCCTTGTGGATGAGGTGTGCCCCTCCTTCCCCTGGCAGTTTCCCTCAACTGCCAATCCCTTTCTTACAGTATTATGAAAATTGTTCAAGGTTTGCTTATGAGCGAGAACATATGGTACTCTGTTGTTTGTTTCTGTGATAGATCATTTAGTATGATAGACTCTAAATCCATACAAGTTGCTGCAAAGTCCATATGTTTGTTCTTCTTGATGGCTGAATATATTCCATTATGCATATGCACCACATTTTTTAACCCAGTCCAGCTTTGATGAGCAGCATGGTTGGCTTCATGTTTTTGCTATTGCAAATAAAGCTGCAATAAACACTCACATACAGGTATTTTTTTGGTAGAATGATGTAAGTTTCTCCTGGTATATTCCCAATAGAGGACTTGTTGGGCCATATGGAAAGTTAATTTCTAGTTCTTTCAGAAACCACCACACTCTTTTCCAAAGAGGTTGCACTAGTTTACCTTCCCACCAGCAGTGTGGAAGTATTCCTTTTTCTACACATCCTCACCACCAGCATTTGTTGTTTGTTTCATTAATGATGGCCATTCTTATTGGGGCTAGGTGGTATCTCAATGTGGTTTTGAATTGCATTTCTCTGATGATGAGTGAGGCTGACCACTTTTTCATGTGTCTGTTGGCTGCCTGTATATCTTGTTTTGAGAAGTATCTATTCATGTCTTTTGTCCACTTTTTAATGGGACTGTTTGATTTTTTTCTTTTGGCACATTTGTGTGTCTTATGGATCCTAGATGATAAGACTTTGTCAGATATCCAGTTGTCAAATATTTTTCCCCATTCGGTGGGCTGTCTCCCTACTCTCTTGATGGTTTCTTTTGCCTTGCAGAAGCTTGTCAGTTTGGTGGGGTCCCACTAGTCTATCTTATATCTTATGGGACGGGCACTTGGGGTTTTGATCAGGAATTGGTTGCCAGTTCCAATATCTGTAAGGGTGTCTCCTGCATTTTTAAGATTCTTATAGTTTGAGGTTTTTCATTTATGTCTTTGATCCATTTAGAGTTTTTTTTGTGTATGGTGATAAGTAGGGGTCCTGTTTCATCTTCTGCATATGATCAGCCAGTTTTCCCAGCAACATTTACTGAATAGGTTTTCCTCTCCTCAGTGGTGTTGTTGGAGACATTGTCACAGATGAATTGGTTGAGAAATTGAGGCTTTGCTTCTGGAATCTCTGTCCTGCCCCATTGGTCTGTAGGCCTGTTCCTGTATCAATACTACGCTGTTTTGATTATTGTAGTACATACAAGGAGGAGCTATTGAAGTATTCTAGGAAATTGAGAAAGATGAAATTCTTCCCAAATCATTTTATGAAGCTAACATCACACTGATACCCAAAATGGGTAAAGATACAACAAAAAAGGAGAAGTGCAGGCCAATATCTATTTTGAGCATAGATGCAAAAATCCTCAACAAGATTCTAGAAAATTGAATGCAGAAACACATCTCAAAAATCATCCACCATGACCAAGTAGGCTTCATCTCCAGGATGCAGGGCTGGTTAAACATCCATAAGACCATAAATGTAATTAAATATATCAACAATTATAAAAACAAGAACCATATGATTATATCATGAGATGTAGAAAAACTTTTGATAAAATCCAGCATCCCTTCTTGACAAAACCCCTCAAACGCATAGGTATTAATAGGACATACCTCAAGATAGTAATCGCCATCTACAATAAACCCACAGCTAGCATATTGCTAAATGGACAGAAACTGGAACAATTTCCCCTGAAAACTGAAACAAAACTAGGCTGTCCACTCTCACTTTTTTTTTTCAACATTGGGTTGGAAATCCCAGCTAGAGCAACTTGACAAGAGAAGGAAATCAGGGGTATCCAAAAGACAAGAGAAGGAAATCAGGGGTATCCAAAAAGGAAATAAGAAATCAAGTTATCCCTCTTTGCTGATGATATGATCTTATACCTCCAAAATCCAAGAGAATCTGTCAAAAACCTGCTTGCACTGATGAAGAACTTTGGCAAAGTCTCAGGGTACAAAATAAATGTGCAAAAGACAGTTGCATTCTTATACACCAACAACAAGCAGGTGGAGAACCAAATAAAAAGCACAATCCCATTCACAATAACCACAAAAAAATGAAATACTTTGGCATCTTCATAACGAGAGAAGTGAAAGACCTTTACAACGTTTACAAAACACTGCTCAAAGAAGTCCAAGAAGACCCAAAGAAATGGAAAAATAATCCATGATCATGGATAGGAGATCAATATTGTTAAGAAGTCCATTCTACCAAAGGCATCTACAGAATTCGTATGTAAGCACAAATGACCATGGATAGCCAAAACAGAGAAAGGTTAATCTTTCAGTGCTTAAAAGTGTTCTTCCTTCTAAAATATATGTCTTAAAAAGACTAAGGAGACATAAAACTAGAATGCTATAAAGACATTTTTGGGTGTATTAACAAAATTGGAATATGGACAATAGATTAGAATATTATATTGATGCTAAATTTGCCAAAGTTGGTAAGTGAAGTATGGCTCTGTAAGAGAATAAAGAACCTTGTTCTTAGAAAATGCACAAGGAAGTTATTAGAGGTAAAGAGCCACTTTTTGTGCAACTTACTTGCAAGCATTCAGAAAAAAATAAGTGTATATATTACATATATATGTACATGCACATATAAATGTAATACATACATTTATTTTATATATATGTAATATATACACATATATATGCATATATAGGTTATGAGAAGATTGTTGAAGACTTTATGGAGAAGCAATTACTTAGTAATCCCAACTTCTTTGTAATGAGTGATCTCCCTTACTGAAAAGAACAAATGCTGACCATGGTCCAAGAAATTGGATAGTGACCATAGAGTAAACTTGACTTCTCGATAGGGGTTTACTTTATGAAACTTAAAAACCACTAAGTTATCTAAGTTATGAAACTTAGATAATAAGATTTTTAAATAAAGACAATATTGCAAATATAGTGACATCTCAGTCAGTCAACTAGGATAATTAGATGGTAAGATTTCCTGGAATGAGCAACCACTTACCTCATGATCTTCCTTCTCTCAGAGAAAGTCCTACAGCAACAACAGGAATGGTATGGTAGTAGAGGTTATAAAGGTCATAGTGATAATGGTACTTATGTTACCAGTAATTGTAGTAATGGTTAACATTTCATTGAGTATCAGGCACTATTCTAAATACTTTGCATCCATACGTCCCTATCATATAAGTACTTGACAGGGTCCCATTTTACAGATCAAAAAGCTGAGACACAAAATAAGGAGGGTATGTTGACCACTGAAAAGTCAGATTTTGCAACCACCTTGTATTAATCTAACTACTGTAACAAACAACCTTACATCTAAGCAGCTTAACCTAAGGAAGGTTTATGCCCCACTAATATCACAATCTGATGGGAGATTTGGAAGCAGCCTTCTGTAAGGTGATTAAGAAACCCTGATTCCTTCCTCTTAGTGATTCCACCAGCCTCTTGTCTTTGAAGATCTCCTTGGACTATGTCTGTTAACAAAGAATGTGGAGACCTGAAATGTGGTCTCTTGTGTGAGCAAGAGAAAAATGAGCAGCTTGGTGAACATGCAGCACGCTCTTGGAGAGATCTTAGAAATCTGGGTCAGGTGGGTCAGAGGAGTGAGAACAAGAAGAGAATGCTCATCTCTGAGTGCCTCTGCAATGTGAATGTCACCTTCCCTCCCTACCTTGCCTGATGCAGACAGGCAACATCCTCACAAATTGAATTGTAACATCTTGTATTTTCAAGACCAAGTAATCTTCTGACCCTTACAGGCCAAGGTCTCCGCAACTACACACAAAAAGTGGGGTAACATGAGGAACAGAGATATGTGAACTTTCTTTGACTCATCTGAGCTTTGGCCTAAAATAAGCAATGTGCTGACACCTAACGTGGCTGTGACCTGGGCAAGGCATCTTTTCAGATGAGGCTGTTCCTGAGTGCTTAGGCAGGACTCAGTCAGGCTGGGTCTCGCTCTGATTCCCACCACACCTTATTTGCGTATTAGGTCACAACATTTTCATGAAGTGAAGCCAGGCATAGTGGGGGCTTATCTGACTCCAGTTATAAGCAAGCATCCAGGAAGAGCACTGGCACTAAGACAGGTACTTATAGAAGGCTGACTACCTCTCACTTACCATTCAGTTATGTCCTGTTAATACTGAATTTGATTTGACTCATTAGTCAGGCTTTCCTTTTCAATTATGCATAGTAGAGAAA
>NW_006967303.1:6272-12698 GCF_000164805.1 Carlito syrichta
CACTTCAGCATAACTTTTCCTGATCAGTTTGCTTCTCAATGTCCTTATCTCTACTTGGTGTCAAAACTGACCTATGACCATGGTCAGATCGGGCTTCTTTTATTTTATGAGTGAACAACCTATATCTTTAAACACTAAAACTTTTTAAAAGAATATAACTTGCTTTCCCAAGAAAAATACAATGTTTGAAAGCCACTGTAATGTTTGTTGCAAATATATAGCACAAAAATGTTAAAGACCAAGTATGAAAAGAATCTACTTTCTCCCTCTCTCTCCCCTTTTTACTCTTCCCTCTCCTCTCCTTCTTCCTCTCCCTATTCTCTCTCTCTCTCTCTCTCTCTCTCTCTCTCTAGCTCTGCCTCTCCTTCCCTCTCTCTGTCTTTCTTTTTCTACCCATCTCATCTCTATCTATCCTTCTTCTAGAAGCTTTCAAATAAAAATTGAGAAAAAATAAAACAAATAAAGCTATACAAGCAAATACACTAGGGATAATATCTGTGTACTTCTGTATTAAAATTATTATGTAAGTGTGACCCAATAGAGTTAGAGAAAATAAACAGAAAGGAGCATAGGGTATAAGCTATGTACCCAGCATAGGTAATAAATAAAATATGATATTTTTAGTGCAAGAAGTTAAATAAGGCCACTGAAAATTGATGTGCTAGGGATCATATAAAAAATATAACCATGTTTAAAGTAAAGTAGCCCTGCAGTTTAGGAAATAGAAACTAAAACTGGCATATGCTATCCACATAATTGTCCTAAAGTGGGATGCTGAGCTCTCATGTTAATCACAGCACTACTCACAGTAGTGAAAATATGGAACCACACTAAGTGCCTGTCAAAGGATGGATAAATAAAGAAAATGTGGTAAATATGCATAGTGTAATAGTATTTAGTCATTAAAAAAAGATAAAATCCTTTTTTTATGCAGAACATGAATGGAACTGGAGGTCATTATGAAACACACCAGGCACAGAAAGACAAATACTGCATTTTCTCACTCATATAAGAGAGCATTAAAAAAATGATCTACATAGAGGTAGAGAATATATTAATAGATGCTAGAGGCTGAGAAGGGTGGGAATTGGTGGTGGAAATGAAGAGAGGTCAGTTAGCTGGTACAGTGGCTCGCAGCTGTAATCCCAGCACTTTAGGAGGCTGAGGTGAGAGTATTACCTGAGCCCAGGGATTCACAACCTAGGCAACTTGGGGAGACCTCATCTCTATAATAAATCAAAAAATTATCTGGGTGTAGAAACATGTGCCTGTGGTTGCAGATACTTGAAAGGCTGAGGTGGAAGGACTGCCTGAGCCAAGCAGGTCAAGGCTGTAGTGGCCGTGAGCATGCCACTGCACTCCAGCATGGGTGACAGAGTGACACCCTGACTCAAAAAGAAGAAGAAGAAGAAGGAGAAGGAGACGGAGAAGGAGAAGGAGAAGGAGAAGAAGAAGAAGAAGGGTCAGTTAAAGGGTAAAAAATATATAATTAGATAAAAGGAATAAGTCTAATGTTTCATAATAGAGTAAGATGACTATGGTTCACAACAATGTGTTGAACAAGTGGGGACCCCCAAAATTGGATTATTTATAAATGTATTTATCCCTACATGTTGTATTTATTACATATTTATGTGTATTTATTCTTACATATTTAAACTTTAGTCTCCTTTCTTTTCTTTTTTTTTAAATTTTAAAGATGTGGGGTACAATTCAGGGTTAGGTATACAGATATTAATTATGCAGGTATGCAGGTATGTTGATAAGTTGTGCTCCTTCCACCCCTGGCAGTTACCTTCAACAACTTCAGTCACCTTTAAAGTGCTCTTTGTTTGATTCAATACACCAATCAAGACACTTTTCCATTGTCCAAAACAGTTTTTGAACTCACTGATTTCAATTCCTTTTAGTGCTTCATTTTTTGTTTCACCTCTTCCACAATGGCAAAAACATTTCCCTTTGAGGACTTTTTTCATCTGGGAAACAAAAAAATGTTGCTCTGGTCAAGATTTGTTGAGTGGGGTGTGGGACATAGGAGTCACTGCTGAATACTTAGCATGGTGTGGGCGCGTGCACTCCTAAATCATCCATCATGAAACAGGCAAGCATGTTGAAAGAATCTCCAAAAAAACTGACTGAAGACTAAGACAGCCTCTCACAACAATGCTAGTTGATACACTGTTGTCAATGGGTCCCTAGAACAATTACCTAGTGGGAGAAGCCTTCACTACAAGGGGAGAAGCCTGCACTACAAGGGGCCTGCCCTCCAAAACATAATTCCAGTTTTCTGGGGTGGGAGGGTCCTTCCTCGTATATTTCAAAATCACTGAAAGGGTTTACTAAAAGTATTACTAATGCCTAGAAATGGTAAATACTTGAGACGATGAATATTCTAAATACCCTGACTTCATCATTACATATTCTATGCATGTAATGAAATATCACGTACTCCATAAATATGTAGAAATATAATGTATCAATAAAATAAATGAAATAGAGCCTGTTTTCACCCCTTCCTCCCCCACCCCCATTATTAAGAGGTGAAAACAGACCTTATTTCATGTGCTTTCTCCTTGGCCTGAAAACAAATAGGAACCATTCCAGAGAATTCCTAAACATGGTGGGTGGATTTGAAGGGCTTTTTTTTTTACGATAAATAATTTTATTCACTTTTTTGTGCCAGTCAAAACTTTGGCTAATGAATCTTTTGGCCCCCCTCTCTCCCCTTTCTAGTCTCTATTTAGAAAAATTGGTTCAGTGTGTTTTGCTGTTTATATAAAAGCCAATAGGGGAAGGAAAATAAATCACATTTCCACCATAATTATTGATTGCTGCTTATGGTAACACTCATGCGCAATAACGTTGTTTCTTTTTTCCACCCTGCTTTAGAACAGAGAGAAGTGGCCTTTCTCTTTATACTCCCATATATGATGGAGAGTGTCCCAAGACAGTATTCAAAACACAAGCAAACCTAGCTTGGGATTCTCAAATCAGAGGAAATTGGAGTATTTCAAAAAATGGAAGATGACACTGGTGTGGCTCAGTCCCATCACATAACCCAGAGATGCTCCTCAATGTTCCATTATTCCAATGGCAATACCATAAAAAAAAAACCTCTTTTTAAAAATTACATCTTCTTTCCAGGAACAAACCAACAACCTTTATTTAATGAAGCATATCTGATGTTATACATCATCAGATATGCTTCATTAAATAAATAAATAAATATACATATATAATCTTTTTATTTTAAAGATGTGGTGTATAATTCAGGATTAGTCATACAAGTGGACATTGTACAGGTAAAGTTTGGTGATCAGCCTCTTTTTAAAGCTGAATTTCATACACAGTATCTATCTAATTCTTTGAAACTGGAATTTAATGTTGGCAGAATAATGCATGACACACTAACGAATATACACTGAATCTAAAGGTTGTCACTGTTGGCTAGATAGTTTGGCGTTTTTGTGGCTAGTGGAAATATGAAATCATGGGTCTATTCTCCAATGCATAAGGTATAGAGTGGGATGTGGGGAAGAGTTAATTATTGAAAAATTATCAATAGTTATCAAAAATTTTGAGTTACTGAAAAAATTAGATAAGATGCTTTCTATGATTCTTGCAAAATTTTGGAAGTTAATCCCAATCAGCACGATGTAGCACAGAGTATTTCTTAATTCCTCCTTTACTTAGCAATCAGTTAAGGACATTCAAGTATGCCTGAAATGCTGACTATGACTCCATGCTAGGGAGGCAAAAACTATGACTTCAATGAGCACCACAGATAACTTGACAGATAAAGTCTCTTAAAACTGAGTGAGAGAAGAGATATGATAATATGTATACATGCACTCCCTTCCTGGGGTTTAGGAAGGGGCAACATTTTTTTCCCCTAGAGGGCCAGAAGTATAGATAATAAGGAAAATAAGAACCATAATAGCTAACTAGAAGCTTCTGTGTTAGGGCACAGTGCAACAGCCCCAGAATTGGCTGTTTCTCATAACCCCTTGGCCTGAACTTACTCCAACACTCAAATCTAGCTGAAAAAGAGACAGGAAAAATGAAGCTGAGCAGCCATTATCCCTTTAAATGATGAAGTTTCTATTAGAAAAAGGGAGAATGACTATAAGAGAACAAGAAGCAGTTTTTGCACATGCCATTTTAAACTATTGCTACGTAAGGATCTAAAAGAACCATAATATCAAAAATCATCAATGTGCACAGCAGTTTCTGTTGAGTTAGCAAAGCATAAGGCAGTATAATACAGGGTCTACAACAAAGGATAAGGTGTTTTATCATTATTTTGCATTAAAATTGTTTGTAATTGCATTTCATTATTTATAATATGTAAACATTTATAATATAATTTAATATTTTCACATTAAAATGGGTAGCAATAAAAACTGTATGGGATTTATTCAAAAAATAGTAGAGAATTTAAGATCAAGAAGGGCAAAGGAGAATGGAACAAGCTTAAAGTCATCAGACTCATGGAAAGACAGCAAAAGCAAGAAAGACCACCCTGAATTAGAGTTGGCTGCTGCCGTTGGTGAGCTCTTCCAGAGTAGGACTGTAGGTTATTTGTCTTTGTGTACCCACTGACAATTAGAGTTCCTTTCCTGACACTTATTGGCCCTTGACTAATGTTGAAGAGAGGGAAAGAACACTTTATTTGAGTTTTATGTAATGGGTAAGATCCACTAAGGGCTATCACTGAAGGGCTACTTGACCTTGACCTCACACAACTTTTGAATTTCAATTTTCAAGACACAGTTATGACATATATAGGTGGCACACTGTTGAAAGATGATGATATGCATCAACAATTTTAATTTTGTGTTGCATTATCAAACCAAACCACCTGTGGTGTACAATGAATTCATTTTTTGAACTGTATAAATATCTTGTGCTCAACACATGTATACTGAGTTAAATAGCTTGTGTTTAGGTTAAAAAGAATGTAAACTTAGATGTTCCAGAATACATAAAAGGCTATTTTGACATTTTCTTCTTCTTCTTCTTCTTCTTTGAGTCAGAGTCTCACTCTGTCACAGGCTGGAGTGCAGTGGCACACTCATGGCCACAGAAACCTCGATCTGCTGGGCTCAGGCAATCATTCCACCTCAGTCTTCCAAGTAGCTGGAACTACACTCATGTGCCACCACACCCAGCTATTTTATTTACTGTAGAGATTAGGTCTTGTCAAGTTTCCCAGACCAGTCTTGAACCCCTGGTTTCAGGCAATTTTCTCACCATGACCTCCCAAAGTGCTGGAATTATAGGCATGAATCACCATGCCTGGCTTTTCTTTATTTTTATTTGGTATTTTTGTTGTTGTTCTATTATACTTAGAGTCTCAAAAGAAGTGTATGCTGGACTTCTCTCAACCTCTTTAAAGTTCTACAGAGGATATTCTAAGGTTGTTCATGCCCAACTCTGCTCTTGAGGGTAAGTGCCCTGAAAGTCTTCTTTTGTCTCATTTAGATTTGGTAGTTGAACTTCCCCCAGTTTCTTAGGGCAAAGTCATTAGGTTCTAGCAACTTCTAGTCCTTTCCATCTTTCATGACATATACTAAGGCTCAATACTCTCACTGGGCCTGGGCCCTCAGAATACCCAGGATAGGACCCCAGCTTCCAGCTGAGTCCAGTCACTCATGGGAAGTTGGTAAACAAGGAAAGAATGTTTAGACAGATACAGTCCCCAGCCTCATCTCCAGCCTCAGTCTCTCTCCTGAGTCTCTGATTCATATCACTACCTGTTGGGAGTTGACACTTGGGTATCTCAACCTGAGAAACCTCAAGTTCATTCATTCAAATCAGTGGCCATCATCTCACACCAGGTTGACTCAGCTATCAGGTTCCCTGGGTCAGTTAGAAGCACTACCTTCTTCCTAGTTGCTCAAGCTAAACACCTGGGCATCACACTGTCACATCTGACCAACCCCCAAATTTTGTTTATTCCATCTCCTAAATTCTTTTCAAATCTGCACACTGATATCACCTTGTCCAGGAAACTCTGATCCCTTTTTTGGACAATAACTTTCTAACTGGCCTCTCTGCAACCATTCTTTCCTCAGAATTCTTCCCTCTATAGCCAGAAGTTCTTAAATAACTTGTCCCTCATTTATTCAACAAATTTTGACAAAGTAGCTAGAACAAGCCAAGCACAGTGCTAAGCATAGAGAATTTAGTGGCAAGCAGAAGAGTCCTGTCTTTTTCCTCATGAAGTGTATAATATCAGATCATGTAATCTCCGTGTTTAGCACCTGTGGTTGACAGAATATAGCCCCTAAAGTTGACCAATGGGGGACAGCACAAGCTAGGCAAAAAAGTCAGCCTCCAAAAACTAGAAAAAGCAAGTAAAATAATATCCTATAGTGATTCTGAAAGCACACAGCTCTGCCAACACCTTAGCCAACTGACAAC